>NC_064849.1:142463192-142585692 GCF_024139225.1 Suncus etruscus | reverse complement strand
AAATCCCTTTGAGTTGGTTTCTATCTCTTCTGTTTATATATCTGAAGGTTCTATTTTAAATTTAATACAATTTCCATCTTCAAAATTTTAATAATTACTACTAATTCTATTTCCTCTGAAATCTATAGCAATTTTATTATCTATTTTAGATCCAGTAACTCTCCTTTTGAATATATATCCCTAGGACAAAAAAAATTATTCTAAAGGATGAATGCACACCACTATTTATCACAGAACTCAGTACAATAGCTAAGAGTTGGAATCAACCTAGATGCTCAGCAACAGATGAATGGATAGTGAAGATGTATATAAACAATGAAATCCGACATAGCTTTAAGGAATGGTGTAAGCATGTACTTCACTGCAACATGCATGGAACTGGAAGATATGCTAAATGTAGTAAGCTATAAGAATAAAGATAAACACAGGATATCAATTTTTTGAGGTATTATAATAACTGCATGAGTGGCAATGATTTATTTAGTGGTTGTCAAGAACACTCTTGGTTCCAGAATATAGTGAATATAAAGAAAGAAATAAAGTGGAGGAGTAAAAAGATAGATGTTAAATAACAGGCCACAGGTATCAAAGCGACTCAGGTATATTGGTGGTGTTAAAAGACAGAATGAAGTATACAAATCATGGAGCCAACAACAATGAAATCATGAAACCCAAACTTTAATATTCAAGCTTACAATGTTTCCTGTTATGATGGCAGCTTGGGGCAAGAGAGGTGTATGGGATGGTCTCAGGAAATAATGATGGAGGAAGGTTGACACTGGTGATAGGATTGGTGCTGAAACTTTAAAAAATAATTTCAAAAATAATTATATAAACAACAACAAAAGAATATTATAAAAAGCTGCATGTTGATTTTTTAGCCTGCCATGTTACTCTACAAGTATGATATTTCTAGGAATTTTTTGTGGGGGATCACACCCAGCAGCTTCAGGGGTTATTCCTAACTCTGCTCTCAGAAATCTCTCCTGGAAAGCTTAGGAGAATCATATGGGATACTGAGAATCAAACCTGGTCCATCCAGGTAGGCCCCATGCAAAGCAAAGACCCTACCACTATGCTATTTCTCGGTACCTGTTTCTAGGAATCTTTATAGTCATTAAAATTACTTAAGAATAGAAGCATTCGGGCCCGGAGAGATAGCACAGCAGCTTTTGCCTTGCAAGCAGCCCATCCAGGACCTAAGGTGGTTGGTACGAATCCCGGTGTCCCATATGATCCCCCATGCCTGCCAGGAGCTATTTCTGAGCAGACAGCCAGGAGTAACCCCTGAGCACCGCCGGGTGTGGCCCAAAAAACAAACAAAAAAGAATAGAAGCATTCCATCTTCTGATAATAATAATAATATGGAGTTCTCTTTTAATGTTATGCACTTAATATCCATGCGTTGCCTTTTGTTTTTAAATAGACAATATTGAATAAAAGTGGTGAGACTGGACAACCCTGTCTTGTGTCTGATCTTGGAAGTCTTAAGATTCTCACTATTAGCAGCCAGGGGTTTACGGTGAGAGATATGGGATGCAAGATGGGAACGGTGGTGGAGGGAGGATAACTTTGGTGATGGGAATTCCCTGAGTCAATGTTAATATGTACCTAAAATATTACTGTGAAAGATATGTAATCCACTTTGGTCAAAATTAAATTATTACAAAAAATGAAAGTGGGAGAGCTGTTGTCAACTCTATGTTTATAATGCCTTCTAGTCAATGATTCACCTTAAAAATTTGGCTTTGTCATAAAGAATGATAACATAAAATTCTGATAAACTAAAAAAAAGATTCTCACTATTATATAAGTGGTTGGTTTGTGGTATACAGCTTCAACTATTAGGAAAATTCCTTCTATCCTCATTTACTTAGCATTCTTATCATGCATGAGTCATGAGTCTTGTCAAATACTTTTTTATGTATCTAATGATATGACAATATGCTTACTTTTTGTGTGTGCTGCTGTTAGGCTATTCCTGGTAGTGCTCAGAGCTTACTCCAGGCTCTATATTCAGGGATTATTCCTTCTGTTTCTTGGGGTATCCAAACACAGATTGATGGCATACAAGATAAGAACCTTATCTCTACTGCATCTTTCTCGTTAATCATATAGTTTTTATTTCTACTTGTAGTTTTGGGAATAATTTTGATTATCATTTCAATCCCTTGATAACAATTTATTTGTTTAGGTGCTTTGTTTTCTCTTGGTTTATTCTTGGGAGATCCAAATTTTATTTTAGATATTTTTTAGATTCTCTAAATTCATGGCATAAAAAATTTCTAAGTAATTTATTGCTGATGATAATTTGTATCTTGTTGTAATACCTTCCCTTTCATTTCTTATTAGGTTTGTTAGAGATTTTTCTCTTTGTTTCATTTTATTTTATTTTTTTTGAAGTCTAACTAATGGTTGTTTACTTTGTCAGTATTCTTTTGATTTGTGGGTGGGAGGGTACACCAGGCTGCACTCAGGGGATACTCTTGGCTCTCTGCTCAGAAATTGCTCCTGGCAGGCACAGGGAACCATATGAGATGCTGGGATTCGAACCAACATATGTTCTGTTCAGCCGCTTGCAAGGCAAACGCCCTACCGCTCTGCTATCTCTCCTGCCCCTGTCAGTATTCTTTATTCTTTTAAAATAGCAGTTCTTGGTTTCTTTGATCTTCAGGATTTTTTTCTTTAGTTTCTATTTTATTGATTTTTTTCTCTGTTTTAGTTTTTCTAAAACATTCTAAAATGTTTGCATTTGGTTTACATCATTGGTCTTTTTTCTAGCTACCTAAATTGTGCAGTTAGGTTAATGTGGGCCCTTTTTTTCTTAATAAATGTTTGTGTTGCTAAGAAAAACACTTCCCTCTTAAATAGACTGGAAAGGCCATACTTCTTTCACACAATACTAAAAAATCTATAAGGGTCAAGGATGGTAATTTCTTAATGATCAAGGGATATGTATGTCATAAAGAACTTGCATTTCTAAAAATTTATGACCCTAAGATGAACCATCACTATTTTAAAAATGACTACTGATAGTACTGAAAGCAGTTATTAATAATAACATAGGAAGTTATTAATAGTAACAAATTAATAATATTGGTGGAGACTTTAACATTATTTTATTACCTATGGATATATCAAGCACACAAAACAAATCAACAAAAAATCCCAGGTCTTGAAGCAAAAATGGAAAATATGATTCTAATATATTTTATTTTATTTTATTTTTTTGGCTATACCTGGAGGTACTCAGGAATTACCTCTGGCTTTGTGCTCAGGAATCATTCCTCGTAAGCTTAGTGGGCTATATGGGATGCGAGAGTGTAGTATATGAAAAAGTTTCCATAAGATTATCCTTGGAATTGTTGTATATAAAAGTGTTTCCTTAGGATTGTTCTGTGACTATTGCCCCACCTAGCCCTTCCAGGTGGGGCGCTGTGGAGTTGGCAATAAATAGCTTGATGGACAGGGGAGAGGGCTTCTGCGAAAGCTGCCAGCTGCAGGAGGATTCTCTGGCTCTCTTTGCCCAATCTTTTACACCCTATCCTTCTTGTCTGTGTGGATTATTATTTGCTGCGGATAAATATTACCAAGGTCTTCCCCCGAAAGGGGATAAGGGGATGGGAAGTAATTTCTCATTCTGGGGACTGTTCTTGGATTCACAAATACCCAGCAAAGTTAACAGCGAAGATACCTTACACCAGAGATTAAACCTGATTCTGACTTGTGTAAGGCAAATACCTTGCCCATTGTACTACCAATCTATCCCCTATTCTAAAGCTTATTGTGTAAATAAGTATTATTGAGGATAAAGTAAAACTCATTTACACTAAAGTATATTTAATAAATAAGAAGGCTTTAGTCATTTCTCACTTTTACTAGTGAGAAGGATTAGAAAGCAGAGCAATTCTGTCTTGACTTGGTTGCAGAGCTAGATATTATCAAAGAAAGGACAATGCTCAAACATTAAATACTAACATGATAAAGACTTATTTTAAAAGTGCCCACATTTTTTCTTATTTTTTATTAATTATTTTAAAGGCAAACTGAAAGGAGTAAATTTTCTTGTGCATGATGTTGTTTTATGAAGCATTATTCATAATAATGCTGCAATGAAAAATGATATATAGATAGTCGTAAGTGGTAAAGATAGTGATACTATTTATCTGAATTTTATAGTGCTCTAGGAACAGGAAAACTCTGACTCATGATTAGTAGGAATAAATAAGCAAACAATGCAAGAAGTTTTTATAACTTTACTTGTTTTCCCACTAGTCAGTAAGAAACAATAAACCAAAGTACATTTTAATTATCAAGGCATGATAGACTAACTAAATTCTGTATTAAAAAGTTGCTGGTGATAAATCAATATAATTGTAACCATACATGTGCTAATTTCTTATTGATGATTGAATGCATTTGTTGTCAGAGAAGCACAAGCAGAATAATTACATGCTGTCATTCTCATTAAGGAAACTGAGGAACATTGATGTGGAGGAGAGAGAAACAGACAGAGAAGAGAAAACTCTATTCAGGGATATTTTCAAGAGCACAATAGGAATATATACCAGGTGCCTGTGATTTTTCTCTTTCATTCTTGCTGAAAAGTAACAATCTATATTTAATTAACTAGAATCATGCCATTTTAATAAAAATAGAACCTTAATTACAATGTCAAACTCACTTTTGATTTTATTTTTGGGCTACACCTGGCAGCTCTCAGGGGTTACTCCTGGCTCTGCACTCAGACATCACTCCTGTAAGGCTCAGAGCTATATGTGAATAAAGGTCATCAGAGAAAATCATGTGAACATTTTGAGCAAGGAAGCTCCTAACATAAATAATAAAATGTTTGCATTTAGTTTTATTATAGAAAAGTATAATAATAATACCAATAAGTATTAAAAAATGAAAGAGCAGTATGAAAGAGGAAGTCTGAAGAATCTTGTATAGGATCTTCATATATAAAAGTAAAGTCTTGGGCCCGGAGAGATAGCACAGCGGCGTTTGCCTTGCAAGCAGCAGATCCAGGACCAAAGGTGGTTGGTTCAAATCCCGGTGTCCCATATCGTCCCCCGTGCCTGCCAGGAGCTATTTCTGAGGAGACAGCCAGGAGAAACCTCTGAGCACCGCCGGGTGTGGCCAAAAAACAAAAAAAAAAAAAAAAAAAAAAAAAAAGTAAAGTCTTTATTTCAGATTTCACTACAAAAATTCAGTGAGATTTATATACATATGTGAAAATTTAAATAATTTAAACAAGAGAGTAATACATTTGCTTTGCTATAATTAAGTATTAAAATAATTTTATAATTGTTTTTAAAAGTTTTCTGTGAAAGTACATGTTAGCTGATTTCTTTTCTTGAAGACTGAACAGTGTACCAATGACTGGTATTTAGTACCAATAAATGTTTTCTTTTACAGCAGGCATTTAAATGATTGACCAAGCAACAGGATATTCGAGGCCACCAAGATTTGCCATAAGTACTTTAAGATACATTATTTTAAATAACTTGTAAACATTCAACCATTTTATAAAATTATTAATGATTTCTATTATTTCTGCTCTTTTTTCTTTTGTGGTTTTTGGGTCACACCCGGCAGTGCTCAGGGGTTATTCCTGGCTCCACGCTCAGAAATTGCTCCTGGCAGGCACGGGGTGGGTGAGGCGCGGGGGGGGGGGGGGGTGGACCATATAGGATGCCGGGATTCGAACCGATGATCTCCTGCATGAAAGGCAAACACCTTACCTCCATGCTATCTCTCCAGTCCCTATTTCTGCTCTTAATTTGATCCCTATTGCTCTTGTTGTCTATTATGTCTAGACAAACTCATCCCTAAAGTTCTAGCTAAAAACTAATTGTAGAATCTCATTCTTCATTTTCTTGATATTTAAAAATCCACAACTAAATAATATCCATGTTTCCAACACTTTTCAAGACTGATCTTTTGACACTTTGTGATTTTTCTTAGCACTCCTATAGCCATACGATGTTAAAATGTTTACAACGAAGGTTATGAGTCACTCATTTTTAAATGTGACTTCCGCTATAATTTTTCTTTTTGGGTTTTTTCAGTCACACCCATTTGGTACTCAGGGGTTACTCCTGGCTAAGCGCTCAGAAATTGCCCCTGACTTGGGGGGACCATATGGGATGCCAGGGGAATCGAATTGCTATCTTTCCTTGACTAGCACTTGCAAGGCAGACACCTTACCTCTAGCGCCACCTCAAGGGCCCTGACTTCTGCTATAATTTTAAAAAATAATGATTTCTCAATATTTATATTCTTCACAGTGTTTTGCAATAGTTGGAGATGCTTAAGTATTTTTTTAATATCGGTTTACTTGTGTTAACCTCTTAGGGTTGTCATGGTTAAGGCAGTTCCCTAGCATGCAGTCAACTACAGTTAAATCACATTTTCCTTGGATTGCACCACCAGGTATGGCCCATCACGCACACACCAAAAATAGAAGCAAATTATTAGATACATGATGTTTCATTAAGATTTCCTTTCTAGGAAAATTGATTTTATTAAATTAATCTAATTGGTTAGGCTACTTTATTATAAATAATCATGATTAAAATAAATGAAGAGGGTTGCTTTCAGTTACTCACATTTTTTGTTAGCTAATTTACCCTTCTAATCCTGCTTATAAATAATGTCTTTATCCCTGAGTCTTAATGAAATTATTTATTTTGAATACCTAATTAGTTTTAAGTAATACTTGTTCTGTTTTGTGTTTAACTTAAAAAGACAGATTCTTTGGATGAGAGAATTTAAGCTTTTATATTAGAATGGCCTTTCTCTTGGACATAGATTTACATATCTAAATTTGTATTATTAAATTTATATTATCAAAATGTTTAAAATTGTTTCAAATTATTATGTAGAGAAAAATCTTAAATATGGGAGCATATCAAAGGTAATTGTTTAAGAAGTCTGTAAAGAAATAATGTTGATTAATAATGGAGTCTTGGGGCCGGAAAGATAGCATGAAGGTAAGGCATTTGCCTTGCATGCAGAAGGTCGGTGGTTTGAATGCTGGCACCTCATATAGGCTTGCCAGGAATGAGTTCTGAGCTTAGAGCCAGGAGTAGCCCCTGAGCACTGCTGGGTGTGATACAAAAACCAAAAAAAAAAAAAAAAATGGAGTCTCAGGACTGGAGTAGAAGCATAGTAGTAGGGTGTTGCCTTGCACATGGCTGACCCAGGATGGACTTGAGTTTGATCCTCGGCATCTTACATTATTCTTGAGTCAAGAGCGATTTCTTTCTTCCTTTTATTATTATTTTTTTTTTGGTGTGGGGTGGTTGGGTTACACCCGGTGGCACTCTAAACTCAGGAATCACTTGGGGAACCATAAGGGTTGTCAGGAATCAAACCTGGATCCGTCCTGGGTTGGCACTATGCAAGGCAAACACCCTACAGCTGTGCTATCTCTCAAGCCCCAGGAGTGATTTCTGAATGTACAGCCAAGAGTAACCCCTGAGCGTCTCCAGGTGTGGTCCAACCCTGCACCCCCCAAGAAAAGGGAGTGTTTAGAAAATGTAAATACTGTTAAATTATAATCTAATCACATTTTAGTTAAAGTTGTAATTAATTTTAGGTGCTTTGATTCTTTTATATTAGCTAGGTTTTCTTATACTAGAAATATATGATCATTATAGCAAAAAAGAATATAGTAAAAAGAAAAAAGAAACGTTCAGATATTCTAGTTCACTGAAACATAGTAGACTATGAAATTAAGAAAACTGATTACTTAAATAAATAGACATTAGCATAGACTTTAATCACAATCAACATCAGTTACTTAGACAAAATATGAAAACAGGCATTTTTCAACCTTAAACAATACAGAAATTATTAATCAATTATAATAGTCTTTAACTCAAAGCTGGATTTAGAATCAGATTTATCCTTAAAAGATCTTTGCTATTATTACCAAAGTTGATTGGAGTAAAATAGATGAAACCTGTTACTTTAATACAAGTTATTGCAAATGATACTGTAAACTTTAAAACTTAAGCTGTCACAACTCAATGTGTTCAAAGATTCTTGATCTATCTCAGTCTTAGTAAAATAATTAATAAACAAACCATGTTTCATATTTTTTTACCTTTCACCTAGCAAGGTCATTATTGTACCACCTTCACTGGTTATAAGGGATATGAACAGAGCTGGTAAAGCACAGTTCATAAAAAAAAAATCAATAGTTCTCACTGGATCCACATAAATCATACTGTCCTGTGCAATAAGATGGTAACTGTGAGACTCACAGTTTAGTTTTGTTTATAAAACTTACAAAAAACTTGAGGTGATTTATTCTGAACAATTTATTTTATTAAGCAGTGACAAGAAATACAAGTGCCAGGTTTTTGTGATTGAAGATAAGTGACAGAATTATAAAATATAACTTGTATCTGATCAATGTTTTGTTCCAACGAATTACCATTTGATTCATTAGAATATCTAATCATGAAAATTACCTAGGGCAGAATAAGAGATCTTAATTCTCCTCTACAAAGACTCATTTTATTATTTAAGATATAAATTTTATGTTTGCCAATATTTCAATAAAATCTTGCTTTTTTAAATCAACTTCTTTGTCACCTTACCTGCAGTAGCACATAGCAATTTTTTTTTCTTAACCATGACTAGGTATTTCTAATCCTATATTTCATTTATTTTTTACTAACTCAGCTATTATACATTTTCCTTATTTTGTTGTCTAATTTACATGATTAATCTACCATGTCTTTTCTTATTCTTTATGGTCATAAATCTTCACGAGACTAATTTTGAACATAAATGTTATTAATGTTGCTATGAACTCATACTGGAGTGTCAAATATTTTTGACTCTCATATTTACATTGCAAATCTTACTTTACTCTCTTTTATCCATACTCCTAAACTGAAAAGTATTTTCTATTTTAATTTCACTCTTTTTAGAAAGTGTCATGCTTTTTATTGAATGCTTTTTTGTTTTGTTTTGTTTTGTTTTGTTTGTTTCATTTTGGTCACACCAGATGATGCTCAAGAATACTGAATAGTCTCAGCGCTCTTCTTGCACTTCTATTCTTACACAGGTCACTCTCTGTGATGTTGCAGGGCATATTCTGCACTTGAGACTGAACCCAGAGCTCCCAGCTTGTGAAAAATGAACTCATCATGTTGAGTTATTGTTCTGGCCCATCACTATTAAGTTACTATATTTATTATACTTAGAACCTTATATTTTTGTTCTTCCTCAATTCAACTCTTTATTCAAATACTATGCTAAAGTGTCATGTTTGGGGCTGAAGTGATAGCACAGTGTGTAGGCATTTGTCTTGTATGCTGCCAACTCTGGTTAGATCCTCCATATTCTTTATGGTCCCCTGAATCTACCAGAGGAAAATTTTGAGCACACATCCAGGAGTAACCCCTGCGCATTGCTGGATGTGGTTCAAAAACAAATAAACAAACAAATTAAATAAATAATATGTCATGGTTATAATAAAATGCCTCAATTCATTAATAATAGTCCTTCACCTATAATCTGCTAACAGGTGTGTGTTTCTTTTTATTAGGATGTAAAGCAAAATGTTAGCATGTGGATATTTAAAATATAAAAAATATGAGTTTTTAAGGTATAAAGATCAACACGTAAGTAAAACACTCCATGACATTGAGACTAAAGGCATCTTTAAGGAGAAAACAGCACTGTCCAAACATGTGGGAGCAGAGATAAACAGATGGGAATATGTTAAGTTGAGAAGCTTCTGCACCTCAAAGGAAATAGTGCTCAGGATACAAGAGCCATCCACTGACTGGGAGAAACTATTCACCAAATACACATAAGCCAAGGGACTAATATCCAAAATATACAAGGCAATGACGAAACTTTACAAGAAAAAAGAACATCTAATCCCATCATAAAATGGGGAAAAGATATGAACAGACACTTTGTCAAAGAAGAAATACAAGAAATGCAAGTCAAAACAACTATGAGGTACCTTCCCATGCCACAGAGATTGGTGCACATCACAACGAACGAGAACAAGCAATGCTGGTGGGGATATGTAGAGAAAGGAACTCTTTTTCACTGCTGGTGGGAATGTTGTTATTCCAACCTTTATGGAAAGCAATATGGAGATTTCTCAAAAACCTGGAAATTGAGTTCCCATATGATTCAGCTATACCAGTCCTAGGGATATACCCTAGGAACACAAAAATACAATACAAAAATCCCTTCCTCACACCTATATTCATTACAGTGCTATTTACAATAGCCATATTCTGAAAACAACCAAGATGCCCTTCAACAGATGAATGGCTAAAGAAACTGTGGTACATATACACAATGGAATATTATGCAGCAGTCAGAAGAGATGAAGTCATGAAATTTTCCTATACATGGTTGTACATGGAATCTATTATGCTGAGTGAAATAATCAGAGGAAGAGAGATAGACGCAGTATAGTCTCACTCATCTATGGGTTTTAAAAAAATGAAAGACATTTTTGCAATAGTTCTCAGAAACAAAAGAGAGGAGGGTTGGAAGGTCCAGCTCACTACATGAAGCTCACCACAAAGAGTGATGAATGCAGTTAGAGAAATAACTACATTGAGAATTATCCTAATAATGTGAATAAATGAGGAAAGTAGAAACTTGTCTAGAGTACAGGTGGGGGTGGGTTGGGGAGGAGGGAGATTTGGGACATTGATGGTGGGAATGTGGCACTGGTGAAGGGGGGTGTTCTTTACATGACTAAAACCCAACTACAACTATATTTGTACTCAAGGTGTTTAAATCAAGATATGAATTAAAAATAAAGACATGGGTTTTAATCCTGGCTCTAACATTTATCATTTGTGTGAATTAATATTCTGATGAAGTCCCCTGATTTGTTAAGTAAGATTGACAACAATTACCTATTAAATGTATACATACCGTAAAATGAGGTGAGTGTCAAGTACCTACTGCTGTGTGTCTTCCAGAGGAAGTTTGCAGAATAAAAGGTAATTATTATAAAATTTTATTTTATAACTCTAAGTTGACTTACTGCTGTTTTTATATCTTATTTTTGTAACTGACTTATTATTACCCCCAGTATAGGGACAGCATATTTTGTGTCTGCTTACATTTATTTGTTTGGAAAGAATATTAAAACTTACAAGAGAAACCTAGTGTAATTCCTTATGAATCTGTGTGAAGAGGTTAAATTTACGGGTTGTTTGTTCATTTGAAAAATAAAAGCAGTGATACCTCTAGAGAGATTGAAAGAATTAAAAATATGCTTACAAACAGACTTCCAAATAATATATTTGTTAAAAATGTAAAGTACTATTATGATAGTAATTAATGTTTTAAAATTTAATAGAGCTGTAAAATAAATGTTTTAATAATACTGAATCAAAAGAATCCGATTGATGTTCAAGACTATGTTGCGTCTTTTGAGATAAAGCAAATTGCTACACAAGAAAAATGTAATATTAATGCTCTTAATTTTAGTAAATAGAGTCAATTACTAGGTATTTTGAATATTTAAATTTTTTCCTACGGGCAGGTATGGTAGAGTGTGCAGTTCATTTAAAGCCAAGCTTTCCTGTTGCACAAACATTATCAACAAACTACTGCCATTATCTGTGACTTTTCTAATTAATGTCATATCTGTGGAGTGACTTGAAGCAGATAATCATGAGCTCTTTACATATGATCTATAACTTATGATTTTAGGACCCTATTCTACTTTAAGATATCATTAATTAATCATTAAAATATTTCTTTTGTTTGGTTCAAAAGCATTACATTAGGACAAGTCTTTATCCTTTTATGCTGATGAATTATTATACTCTCCATTTTCCAGTAACCTTAGCTAATTCCACAAAACAAAGAGTGAACTAATGAGAGTTTGGGAAATTGTTGGCATTATGGGAAAATACTTTGAATCTCTGTTTTCTTCTGTTATCATTTAGAAGTTATTATTATTTTTTTGCAGAGAAACACAAAAGCTCTAAGACAAAGCAATCAATAGTTTAAAACATCGTGGTGCCTCAATTCAAAATTAATATTTCTTGATCTGAAATCTACTTATTTATCAGAGACTAAATACAGTTAGTACTGTAATAATTTTTCTCTGCTTAGGTTTCCACCCTTGTTGCAATGTCTTACTCATTAAATATATCCTTAAAACATGTAGCTCTTGAAATTCTCACACATGCCATTTCATCTGGTTTTTCCTTTCACTTCATATTCTTAAGTGTTTCTTATCAATCAAGAGTTATCTTATTCGCAAGAGCTCAGCTCTTGAACATTATTTTTTCACGTAATGATTTTATGACTCAGTCTTTTTGTTTAGAAATGTATATTTATTTATTAGTAATGGCATTTGTCATAATGTTAGCTATTTTGATATTTTTATTTTTGAGCCATTTTCTAACTGTCTTTTTTATTTTTTAAAATACATATCATTAAATAAAGATATTACAAAATAAAAATTAAAAATAATTTGCTATATTTAATGGTTTCTTTTAACCTGTTTATACTCTTCATGAAGAAGCACCAAGAGTTCAGGGATTACACCAATCCTATTCACCATCTGTAGACACCAAGGAAGACCCTTATTTATCCTTGTTGCATTTTTCCTCCTTATGCTAATTTCCATAATTATAACAAATTATTCAAAGATCCATATAACAGTCTTTGTCAGTACTATCATATAGTTTTCTGTAGTAAAGAAAAAATGAAAAAACTTTGCAATAATTTCAAGAATGAACTGGTACCAAACTTCTAAGAATGGACTAGAACTCATTTTACTGCAGAGGGCAGTGCTGTCTAATGTGCACATAGCAATCCTTTGGCTCGCCAAGAATGCTATTTATTTCTCATTTGCTGTTGATTGATGGATGCTAGAAAATTCTTTCATTACTGTTTTATCAATGCATTATGCAATTGAATTTTAGGAATGACATTTCTTATAGGAAATATCGGGAATTTAGTCATGGATGCATTAGAGTGTTTCTTAAATTAACTGAATGGTCTTTTGGAAATGATTTTTTGAAAAATGTAGATAGTTTTATTTGGTGCTAACTTCTAACTTCACTTCTGTTAATCGCTCCTTTAAAAATGATTTTGGGATTTTATTAGATTTAGTAGGAAGTAATGCAACTGACAAATGGCCTATCTACTTTTCAGGAGGCTAAAATAGATTTCAAATCTAACAGTGCTTTCTCTCTTGCTTTTATTACTCATTTTCTGGCTTCTGGTTTTCTTTCTTTCTTCTACAATATACACTGTGCCAGATTAATATCTAAAAAGCATCTCATATCTGTTACTATTGTGAAAAATATTTTATGGTGATTTATTGTTTGGTTACTCTTACTTATTTTTTATGATGTTCCAAATATTGTTAACTAATACCTGTCCAGTTTTATTATTTTCTTTTTAAATATGAGTGGTTCACAAATTTGCATATCAACCATGCACAGGGGAATGCTAATCTCTTTGCTTTTTCAATTTTATGTGCTGGTGAAGCAAGGACTCAATATTATTCTAAATGCCTCTGTAATTATTTGAAAAGACTCCAGACTTAAACAGCACTATCTTTCTTTCATGTCTTTACTTGTATTAGAGCCAGTCAAATCTGGATCAGAAAAGGATTCTCTAAATATCTAAAAGAGAACCTAAAGACCTAGACTTCTGTCATTTCCTTGATCTCAGATTACTTAGTTGAGTATTGAGAAAATTTGGTTTTATTTTCTGACCTATACTATTGAATAAATTCCCTGATGTGAGGAAAGAGGTCTTATTCTTAAGAATAAGATTAGAGATGCTAACAGTGAGGGAAGGAGAGAAAATTGCCTTTCTTAATGTGTTCCATCCCTCTAATTGTTCTTTTCATTTATATTACCTCCTACCTTTAACAAGTTTTTAAGCAACATTTTATTAATACAAGATATTCAGAAGACATTGTTATCTTTTCAGGGGGCATTTGTTTTGAAAGTCTAGTGAAATTATAAAAGCTAAATATTTTATTTACTGATAATGGAAGACAGAGTATTAATGATCCAATGAAAAGTGATTTTTCTGGCTATTTTTTTATTCATTCTTTTTAAAGGTAAATTTTCTTTCTCTTTTGATGAACCACATCGTTAAAAGTTATTAAGTATAATACATTATATTTAAAGAATAATATCTGTCTAAATAATTTACACCTATCATTTCTTTGTCTATCTAAAATCCTATTAATTTCCCTGATTAAAATATTTTAAACAACTAAATATTTATACAACTAAATATCCCTTTTGTATAGCTGTTTCATTTTTCCCACTACAAAGGGAAGGACCACAATTATCACTCTCATCTGCTATACATTTCCAAAGGATTCTGTGCATTTTCAAGTCAATATTACTTTTTTACCTTTTAAATACACGTAGTATTGGGGCCGGAGAGATAGCATGGAGGTAAAGCGTTTGCCTTTCATGCAGAAGGTCATCGGTTCGAATCCCGGCGTCCCATATGGTCCCCTGTGCCTGCCAGGAGCAATTTCTGAGCATGGAGCCAGGAGTAACCCCTGAGCACTGCCGGGTGTGACCCAAAAACCACAAAAAAAAAAAATACACGTAGTATTGTACTTAATTTTTTATATATAATACAACTTGGATATGTCCTCATAGGACTATATAAAGCTTTCTTACTATTTTTAATATTTTTTGACCATACCCAGTGACCCCTACAGCAATAAAGAGAAGCACCACACAATAGTCTCAGTTCTGAAATCAAATAATGCTGGAGTGCAAAAAAAAAGATAAAGATAAGATAAAATAATATAAAATAAAAAGGAGACATTAACTTCAATATCTACACCAAAATAAGGACATCAAAAAAAAAACAATCATTCAATCAATAAATACATATGTAGAAAAATGATTATTTTGTGCTTTTTTTTCCCTTTTTTTTTCTTTCCCCCCTGCATAGGCACAGTAACTATTGGGGATATAATAGAGAGAATTCCCTTGGTCTAGGAGATACAGGGTTTCTCCATCCATAAAGTACACTGTCATGGGACTAACTATAGACTCCTTGCATGATCATTTACTCTCGCCTCGGTGCTTTTGTGGTGTATGGAAGACTTCTGCTTCGTCATGGATGGTAAAATCAGTCCTCTGTATCTAGAGATCTTGGTGACTGCAGCTCAAGGAATGGAGCTAGTGATGAAGGCTTTCTTTGTGGTTCTAGCAGTTCTGCTTCTTCAGTGTCGTTTTAATTCATCTTCTGTAGTTGGTGTTCTTGGTCATTATGTTGCTACTAGGATGGAGCCTGGGACAGAGTCTTTCATTATATTTTTGGAAGACCCGTTCAGTTGCGGTTGTCTCAGTCAGACCTCTGGAATTGGAGATCTTGTTTGTTGAACAGATTGTAGACCAAAAGCTAGGTTAGAACTTTCTGTTGTTGTTGTTGGTCCCGGGATGCGTACTGTCTAGTCCTGGTTGTAACAACCAGTCATCTGTATATAGCAATCTTAGTTTTTGCACAGATCAACTGGTGACATGTCTTCTCCCAACAATAATGACTTAGACACCAAGGCCTTATAAACCACAATATAATGCCCCTAACAATAAAGACACAGACCCTAAGGTTTTATAACCATATTAATACCATTCTAGGTATCTAGACATAAAAGGACATTATGAAATACCCTAGAAACACTCTAGATAACAACCAATTTAAAGTCAAGAATTCCAGCTTCTAGTCCTATATAACCTGGCTCATGAACACTGGGCATGCTTTGTTTGTTTTATTGCTTTTATTTTATTTTATTGCTTTTATTTTATGCTTTGTTGGTTTATTTTAATTATGTAGTCTTGTCCTTCGACTAGTCAATAACATTTGGGGTCTTGCCTAGAGTGAACAACAAAGATTATATCATCAGCATTGCTACCAAGGTCTCGTGGATATTCTGAGACATCCTCAATGTAGATGAAGACTTAAGGGAATGGAGCTCCAAATGTGGCCAGAGGTAACAAACTAGATACAGAATCACCTACCCTTGGGCTGGGGGGGGGTAGTGCAGGAACACCCCATCCCTTTCTAAGGTTGATAGAAAGATCTATTAAGACATTGGGCACTGGGAGATTTTTGAATCTCAGGCCTGAAGGCATTAAAATCCTCTGGAGAAGAGGCTAAGAAAACCTTGAGAAAGAAGGCCAAAGGTCTAGCTCTCTTTTATCACTCACAACTCAGGAATTCTTCAGCTTTTGGAATTTTGTTTTTGTTAAGGAGTCATCTATAAATAATAGACTACTACAGAAAGGAAAAAAATAGCCATTTTAAAACTCAAGGCAAGTGGTCTACAAGAACAGCTTTAATTTTTAGTGTTTTAGTGTTTACTGTTTTCTCTCCTCTCATGATGTTTTAAAAATTAAAAATTTGGTTAAAAAGTTTATAATTTACTGTGATTGGTTTTTTTAGACTATAAAGTTATTTAGTCTGCCCAGTCCATTAGAATGCATGATATTATTAAGGTAACTCAATTACATGTCAATTTCGTCACCAGATAACAAGCTTAATGTTGGTATTAAGGTAGCTTAAAATGTGAAATTCTCAATGAATCATGATACGTCTTCATAAATCCTATAAAATTCAATGGTACTTAATTGCCAATATTCAAAAGATGGGAAATTTATACAACTGATTAAAGGTCTTTAATTAGTATCATAAAGAACAATTTGGTCCTATTTAATATGATTGTGTCTAGCAATTTGTTTCCATATTGAAAGAGGGCAGTTTCAAATTTTCTTCTAGAGCCACAGTCCTGATTTAGGATGAGGATACAAGAAAAGGCATGCAAATAAAAGGTCAGAGCACAAAGAAAGAATGAACCTATTCAGTGCTTTGAGCTGGGTACATGCAGCAGTAGCATCACCAGTTGGAGGATGAATAGAAAAGAGAAGGCTAAAGAAAAGATCATAGATGTGTGTCTTATGCAAGGAAAATAATGTATGGGGTTATAAATGTTGGGATAAAGGAAGGGAATTCTCTGAAAGTGTAACTAGTGGTTGAAAATTGGAATAAAGACAAGATAATATATGGAGTTATAAATGTTGAGAAAAAGAAGGTAATTCTGTGAAAGTGTAACTAGTGGTTGAAAATGGGAATGAAGGCAAGTTACAGACTGAATATAACAGAATAAGCAGAAGGTTTGATTATGTGTACTAAGGAAAGAAACCATATAATGAAACAGAATCCCTCCATCAGGACAATCCCACAGAGGATGAGAGGCCCAGGGCCAGCTCTGATTCATTGTGCTGACCTGATCTTCACGTCTTTATATCAGCCAAGCCTGGTAACCCAGATGTGAGAGGTGTAGTATTAACACTTTTATTAATAAACCACCAGCACTGTCTTTGACTAGTACCCAGGAATTTCTGTATATCAACGTTTTTCAACCACTGTGCCATGAGATATTGTCTGGTATGCCATGAGAAAAATTCCAATTTCATCTGTAACAAGCAGCTTCAGCTCACAAATAGACCAATCGTTAGATTTATTATTTCATAATATTTATTATTTTATAGTAAAGTAATTATAAAATAATTTATTTGTGTTTATTTGATTTCTCTTCAAGAGAATTATTTTACATACAGTCAATATAAGCACAGAGTTAAATGTTTTTAACATTTTCTAATGGTGGTGTGTCTCGTGATTTTTTTTTCATGAAGAAAGTGTGCCTTTTCACAAAAAGGTTGAATAATGCTAAATAATGGGGTGTCCCAAATGGTTGAAAAAGACTGTAAATAATGGGGTGTTCCAAATGGAGAGTTCTCCAGTCTCTTACTTGGTTTATGCAAAGGAACAAGCCAAGTTTATTTGCTTATGTGGCAAAGTTCAAGAGAAAAAATTATTTCTCTGTAGATGACTGAATTAAATGAGTTTAGTGGACTTACCTTAAATCCAACTCCATTGAATAGCCCATATGAAAGTGTACTTACTGGTTTTAATAGAATGTTCATGAAGGAACTAAAATTTGTGCATGCTATTGCTAGTCTGACTAGAATAGTGGAGCTAGAATTTTACCAGGAAGAATTTAAGCTGAACAGAACATTTGGGGAAGTAATTAAGAGCCATATTTTATGTACTGTTATTAAGCATAGTGGGAATTCTGGACCTCCTCTTCCCACAATGCTACCTGTATAACATTAGAGCTGTTTCTGAGGAAGACTGGCTGCAAATGTTCAGGGAACAGGTATATTGCCATGATGTGTTGGTTTCTGTTGCTTAACTTCTGTGTCAGTATCCAGAAGAAGCATATTACTACTGCACTGTTCCCCAATGATAGAGAGGATGATTAACTGCTCTGGCCCTGATCATTTTAAATTATATTCTTCTATCTAATTGATATGATCTTTTTTAGATGGTGATAACTGTAAATTCAAACCAATCAATTGCCTGGAACTCCGTTAAGAGCGAAGGTAGCATGAGATCTCACCTCTTCTAATAAGTAGAGCTTACAGTAATTTTTCAGCCTGAAGAAGTTACAGAAGATGGACCTTCGCCCACACTCTCCTTAACAATTTCTAAGGTGATGAACTCTCTAGGGAAAATGTGAAGGTCAGCAGGAAATTTTTCCAGGGGAATAAGGGCAAATGGGGCCACCGGAACTCAACTTCCTAAAGCCACTAACATAAACTGAAAATTACACTGTACCTATCTCAGATGTTGGGGAAAGTGGAAAGAATTAACCAGACAATAACATTTAAAGAGGATGGGTGGTGGAAGGAAAGAAAGAGCAAAGATTGTGGCTTTCCCTGGTAATGTTAACAGTAAAAGAATTAGCACCAGATGTGAGAGGCATTTCTGTCTGATCCAATGCATGGAGGAAACAAACTTCACTGCCCTTTCTTCGGGTAACAGGATTCTAGGGCTCAATGTTATTGTCTTCTCCACTCCAATAGCTGTTAAAGTTGTAGGATTGAAGAAGATGCAGGAACTGCCTTGTTCCTCAAAATGGGGAGATGCCGGCCCAGATGAGAAGGACTTTCTGCAGATTCAGACTCAGCTCACAGATCCAGGGAAGAATGTAGATCATCCCTATGCTCCTGCAGATAGCAGTGACTACAAAATGACTGGATGGAAGGAACACCCCTATTTGCTGTGGAGTATATTTGGACTCTTGGCTTAACTGTGAATGGTGGGTTATTGGGTCAAACTATCACCATGGGGATCCCTCTATTAAACTTTGACTTACATGATTTGTTTGAGGTTTCTGGTTATGCTCCACTTATCTCACCCATTTTATTCAGGCTTGCAGAAGTGCAGTTAAAACACAAATAATTTGGGGGGAAACAAAAGATACTTGTGTTAAAGTCCCAGTATTCACCAATAGATAGGACAGGGAACATAAGGACCTCAAGGAGAGTCAAAGATTAGACTCATGTCTAAGAGAAGAGGAGGGAATGTGAAAACTGGAGCAGAAGGGACTCCATTTTGTCAACCCAAAGTTAAGTTTTCCTTTAAGGTTAACAAGGCAAAGTTTCATTTAAGGGCTAAGTATCTATCCCAACAATAATGACTCAAACACCAAGGCCCTATAAACTATAATATACCACCTTATATAACTAGCCATAAAAGGGTATGATGAAACACCCTAGAAACACTCTAGAGTCTAGACTCTAGACAATAGCCAATCAACTTACAAGTCAAAACTTCCTGCTTCTCGAGGCTGGAGTGACAGCAGAGTGGTAGGTCATTTGCCTTGCACACAGCTGACTTAAGACAGACCCGGGTTCAATTCCCAGCATATTATATGGTTCCTTGAGACTGCCAGAAGCGATTTCTGAAAAAAGGACTTCCTGCTTCTATCCTTATATAACCTGGTTGTGACCCCTGGGCGGGTTACCTTCTCCAGGAGGTAGCCCTTTGATAACGTTTTTTATGACTAAAGCTTTAACCAAAACTTTTATGGATATTTAAGTGCTCTTTCTTACTGGAACAGTAACATGGATTACTGAATGAAAAACCATTTGTCAAAATTTTTAATGTGTTGCTAAATCTGTAGACTAAATGTTCTATCTTTTATTTTTTTGTGGGGGTGGGGGGTTGGGTCACACCCGACAGTGCTCAGGGGCCACTCCTGGCTCCATGCTCAGAAATCGCTCCTGGAAGGCTCGGGGGACCATATGGTATGCCGGGATTTGAACCAATGACCTTCTGCATGAAAGGCAAACGGCTTACCTCCATGCTATCTCCAGCCCCTAAATGTTCTATCTTGTGTGTGTGTGTGTGTGTGTGTGTGTGTTTGTGTGTGTGTGTGTGTGTGTGTGTGTGTGTGTAGGAGGACACTCCTGGCAATGTTTAGAGTTTACTTCTGATTTTGTACTCAGGGATTAGAGGGGGAGGAGACTGATAGAAAATATAGGGTGGTGGGGAAATTAACATAGGTCAATTACATGCAAGACAAGCAGCTGACTTGTGTACTATCACTGTACTAATGAGATATCTATCCCTCCAGTCTCTAAATATTCTATTTTTATACTTAAGGTCATTGTACTAGTTTTTTTTATCTGTTCATGTCAAACTATCACAAACTCATATGTTTAAAGCAAAACCAGTTACACCTTCAAATTTTAACTCTCATTGTATAATACATAACATAGTCACAGATTCTAAATAGTACTTCTTGGACATCTTCAGGGAGTCATTCTGCCTGCCACACTCAATTATAATATGTGTGTCTCATTTAGAATTTTCCTTTTAATTTTCAGAGCTGATTGTGTTTTGTTTACTTAGTCAAAATTTTACTCTTTACATATGTGTTGATAATATATTTTTATTAGTGAATAGACTGAGATATTTTTTATTTTGAGAAAAATGGCAAATTCATCAGTGCTTAAGCATTATTTCCATCTTGGTTCTCTGGAGTCATTCATGGTAATGCTTGGAGGACCATACAATGCCTGAGATTGAACTTGGCCTACCACGTTCAAATCTGCATTCTAGCTATTTGAGCTATCTCTCTTTCTTTATAAGTAAGGGAAATTATTTTGCTATATTTTCTCTGGTTATTGTCACATTTATATTTACTATTTTAGCCTACATGAAGTTGCCTTAGTTAGATGTTTTGCATGACCTTCCCATTGTCTTAAATGTGATGTTCATATTTGAGGCTTTTATAATATCCACCTATGTCTAATGATTCCTTAAATTTTAAGCAGGCTTTTTCATGTGTGCTTGTCTCAAAGGGAAGAAGAATCACAAAATAATTATGTGATTGTAAAAAGATTACAAGATTAAAGGATTTACTTTCCTAAATTTGCATAATGTATAATAAATCACTAAGTATTTGAGTATGAAAATTAATTTATTTGGGGGGTTTTCTTAAGCAGTGCTCTGCTGATATGCTGTCAATTGGGCCTGTGGTTTAATGCTTAGACCCAAGGATTCAAGACTGTTAGTGATGACCAGACCTTCTAGTGTGCTTGGGAACCTCCAGGGACTCCCAGCTACCCTGGGTGGTTCAAATATAATACTTTTTGAACAATCTTCTCAGTGCCCTCAATATGAGAATTTTCTTTACCTCATAATATATGCTATATATAAAGCATGGATTGTAAAATTATTTCCAAATTCAGCAATATGAGCTCTACCAAACTATTTGCCAATAATAATTTGCCAATAATCTATATATGTATAATATATACTTTTTTTTTCTTTTTTTTTCTTTTTTCTTTTTTTTATTTTATTGAAAGAATATTTTCTATTATATATTATGACAATTTCTTTTTTTTTCCAGTTAATCCTAAATTGTAGTGCATCTTTTATACTTTTTCTTTTTTTTTTTTAACACCACCCATCACCAGTGCAACATTCCCATCACCAATGTCCCAAGTCTCCCTCCTCCCCACCCGACCCCCCGCCTGTACTCTAAACAGGTTCTCAATTTCCCTCATACATTCTCATTATTAGGACAGTTCAAAATGTAGTTATTTATCCAACTAAACTCATCACTCTTTGTGATGAGCTTCCTGAGGTGAGCTGGAACTTCCAGCTCTTTTCTCTTTTGTGTCTGAAAGTTATTGTTGCAAGAATGTCTTTCATTTTTCTTAAAACCCATAAATGTGTGAGACCATTCTGCGTTTTTCTCTCTCTCTCTGACTTATTTCACTCAGCATAATAGATTCCGTGTACATCCATGTATAGGAAAATTTCATGACTTCATCTCTCCTGACAGCTGCATAATATTCCATTGTGTATATGTACCACAGTTTCTTTAGCCATTCGTCTGTTGAAGGGCATCTTGGTTGTTTCCAGAGTCTTGCTATGGTAAATAGTGCTGCAATGAATATAGGTGTAAGGAAGGGGTTTTTGTATTGTATTTTTGTGTTCCTAGGGTATATTCCTAGGAGTGGTATAGCTGGATCGTATGGGAGCTCGATTTCCAGTTTTTGGAGGAATCTCCATATCGCTTTCCATAAAGGTTGAACTAGACGGCATTCCCACCAGCAGTGGATAAGAGTTCCTTTCTCCCCACATCCCCGCCAACACTGTTTATTCTCATTCTTTGTGATGTGTGCCATTCTCTGTGGTGTGAGGTGGTATCTCATCGTTGTTTTGATTTGCATCTCCCTGATGATTAGTGATGTGGAGCACTTTTTCATGTGTCTTTTGGCCATCTGTATTTCTTCTTTGTCAAAGTGTCTGTTCATTTCTTCTCCCCATTTTTTGATGGGATTAGATGTTTTTTTCTTGTAAAGTTCTGTCAGTGCCTTGTATATTTTGGAGATTAGCCCCTTATCTGATGGGTATTGGGTGAATAGTTTCTCCCACTCAGTGGGTGGCTCTTGTATCTTGGGCACTATTTCCTTTGAGGTGCAGAAGCTTCTCAGCTTAATATGTTCCCATCTGTTAATTTCTGCTTTCACTTGCTTGGAGAGTGCAGTTTCTTCCTTGAAGATGCCTTTAGCCTCAATGTCCTGGAGTGTTTTACCTACGTATTGTTCTATATAACTTATGGTTTTGGGGCTGATATCGAGGTCTTTAATCCATTTGGATTTTACCTTCGTACATGATGTTAGCTGGGGGTCTAAGTTCAATTTTTTGCAAGTGGCTACCCAGTTTTGCCAACACCACTTGTTGAAGAGGCTTTCTTTGTTCCATTTAGGATTTTTTGCTCCTTTATCAAAAATTAGATGATTGTATGTCTGGGGAACATTCTCTGAGTATTCCAGCTTATTCCACTGATCTGAGGGCCTGTCTTTATTCCAATACCATGCTGTTTTGATAACTATTGCTTTGTAGTAAAGTTTAAAGTTGGGGAAAGTAATTCCTCCCATATTCTTTTTCCCAATGATTGCTTTAGCTATTCGAGGGTGTTTATTGTTCCAAATAAATTTCAAAAGTGCCTGGTCCACTTCTTTGAAGAATGTCATGGGTATCTTTAGGGGGATCGCATTAAATCTGTACAGTGCTTTGGGGAGTATTGCCATTTTAATGATGTTAATCCTGCCAATCCATGAGCAGGGTATATGCTTCCATTTCCGCGTGTCCTCTCTTATTTCTTGGAGCAGAGTTTTATAGTTTTCCTTGTATAGGTCCTTCACATTTTTAGTCAAGTTGATTCCAAGATATTTGAGTTTGTGTGACACTATAGTGAATGGAGTTGTTTTCTTAATGTCCATTTCTTCCTTATTAGTATTGGTGTATAGGAAGGCCATTGATTTTTGTGTGTTAATTTTGTAGCCTGCCACCTTGCTATATGAGTCTATTGTTTCTAGAAGCTTTTTGATAGAGTCTTTGGGGTTTTCTAAGTAGAGTATCATGTCATCTGCAAACAGTGAGAGCTTGACTTCTTCCTTTCCTATCTGGATTCCCTTGATATCCTTTTCTTGCCTAATCGCTATAGCGAGTACTTCCAGTGCTATGTTGAATAGGAGTGGTGAGAGAGGACAGCCTTGTCTTGTGCCAGAATTTAGAGGAAAGGCTTTCAGTTTTTCTCCATTGAGGACAATATTTGCCTCTGGCTTGTGGTAGATGGCCTTAACTATATTGAGAAAGGTTCCCTCCATTCCCATCTTGCTGAGAGTTTTGATCAAGAATGGGTGTTGGACCTTGTCAAATGCTTTCTCTGCGTCGATTGATATGATCATGTGATTTTTATTTTTCTTGCTGTTGATGTTGTGTATTATGTTGATATATTTACGGATGTTAAACCAGCCTTGCATTCCTGGAATGAAACCTACTTGATCGTAGTGGATGATCTTCTTAATGAGGCATTGAATCCTATTTGCCAGGATTTTGTTGAAGATCTTTGCATCTGCATTCATCAGCGATATTGGTCTGTAATTTTCTTTTTTCGTAGCATCTCTGTCTGGTTTAGGTATCAAGGTAATGTTGGCTTCATAAAAGCTATTTGGAAGTTTTCCTGTTTTTTCAATTTCATGAAAGAATCTTGCCAGGATTGGTAGTAGTTCCTCTTGAAAGGTTTGAAAGAATTCATTAGTAAATCCATCTGGGCCTGGGCTTTTGTTTTTGGGCAGACATTTGATTACTTTCTTAATTTCCTCAATAGTAATGGGTGTGTTTAGATATGCTATATCCTCTTCATTCAATCGTGGAAGATTATAAGATTCCAAAAATTTATCCATTTCTTCCAGGTTTTCATTTTTAGTGGCATAGAGTTTCTCAAAGTAGTTTCTGATTACCCTTTGAATCTCTACCATATCAGTAGTGATCTCTCCTTTTTCATTCCTAATACGAGTTATCAAGTTTCTCTCTCTTTCTTTTTTTGTTAGTTTTGCCAGTGGTCTATCAATCTTGTTTATTTTTTCAAAGAACCAACTTCTGCTTTTGTTGATCTTTTGGATGGTTTTTCTGGTTTCCACTTCATTGATTTCTGCTCTCAGCTTTGTTATTTCCTTCTGCCTCCCTATTTTTGGATCCTTTTGTTGAGCACTTTCTAATTCTATGAGCTGCGTCATTAAGCTATTCAGGTATGCCCCTTCTTCCTTCCTGATGTGTGCTTGCAAAGCTATAAATTTTCCTCTCAGTACTGCTTTTGCTGTGTCCCATAGGTTCTGATAAATTGTGTCTCCATTGTCATTTGTTTTCAGGAAGGTTTTGATTTCCTCTTTGATTTCATCTCGGACCCACTGATTATTCAGTATGAGGCTATTTAACTTCCAGGTGTTAAAATTTTTCTTCTGTGTCCCTTTGTAGTTTATATATAATTTCAGGGCTTTGTGGTCAGCAAAGGCAGCCTGCAAAATTTCTATCCTCTTGATATTATGGAGATATGTTTTGTGTGCTAACATGTAGTCTATCCTAGAGAATGTCCCATGTACATTAGAGAAAAATGTGTATCCAGGCTTCTGGGGGTGGAGTGTCCTGTATATATCTACTAGGCCTCTTACTTCCATTTCTCTCCTCAGGTCTAGTATATATAATATATACTATATATTATAAATATATTATATATATATATAATATATTATATACTATATAATATATACTTTTAATATATACTTTCTTAAGCAAAATAAATCAAATGGAGAAATTATATCAAAGCTCCTGAATACTGGAAAAAATTAAAGAGCCTAAAATGTTCTCTATTTAAAATGAATTTTCTTATGGCATTGCATTTCAATAGCACAAGTGCTCTTTCAACCAAAATTCATACAGTAATTAATCGTTCTTAAAGTTGTTATAAATAAACAAAACAATCAAAACCATCTTTCATAGACTTATTTGTGATTGTGTGGCACTCATAATTATGTTGTGATTTTTCCCTATACACTATAACATTAGGAACCGGTAGTGCTTCAGTTGTTTAAAGTGTATCTTGTTATTTTCAATGAAAAAGAAGTGTACTGAGAGTAGCTGGCAGCTTGACAAAAGCAGGTCACTTTAACAGTTGAACCCATATCTGATTATCCTGCTGGTGGCAAAAGAGATTAAACTCAAGCCATTTGGATAAAACTGAGATGTGTTCCATATCCTGGGGATTCAGTCTGTTTAATTTGAAGTTTATGAGAGGTGATTCTATCCAATCTTTTTACTTTTCTTGGGCTTCAGATAGTTTGGGTTTGAAAGAAAATTGAGAAAATATTGGAATTCATGAAGCTACTGATTTCTTATTTCTGAATAATTATATACTTAGTACATTATTAGTATAAACAGTGAATCGAAATCAAGATCATATTACTGATAAATACTTCTTTAGTCAATGAAGATAATATGTATATATTTGATCAATTGCCTTATTTTCTATAATTCTGCATTGCTATAAATGAATTGATTATGAATATTCATAAGCTTGTGGAAACCCATTATAGAAAATGAAAAATTTAAATGAACAAAATTGTTCTTTCATAATGATTTTAATGTAAATACTATTGAAGAGAAAGACAAATTAGATAATAAAGATATAAAAATGCACTTTGGAAAGATTTTTCTTATTTCTTTGTTTGATATGTACTATACTTAGAAGCCTGGTCTGAGGTACTTTTGCTGCTTATTCCTGAGAGCATCCATGCTATAATGTGGTGGTGCTTATGGGACCAGTTTGTGCTCAGGATATAAAAGGAATGGATATAAAATAATGAATAACATTATATTCATCATTATAATGAAAACAATAAAGAAAAGAATCAGTGATTTTAAAGGTAGAACCATTATATTCTTTAGTTCAGGGTTATAAAAATATCACAGGCTGGATGACCTGAACAACAAATATGTATTTAGGGTTTGTGTTTGTACACAAAAGTCCAGTCACTATGGAGAGAATTGGTTCTAGATCTCCAGCAGATAATAAACTCTATGAATCTTCAATCTCTTTCTAAAGTGGCCTGGAACTTACCTATAATTTGTAAATGTCATTCCCAATTCTTTAAATTATTTCTAGTTTATCTATACCTCATACAATGTATAAAGTATAAGATAGTTGTAGAATGGTATTTTTGAAAATAATGACAGAAGTGCTTGTATATATTAAATACAGATACAGAGCACTAATTATCTAACCCAATAGTGTATATTTTTGTCAGAGTTAAATCTGCAGATTCAGAATCTTCAGATATGGAGGGCTGACTCTTCACCCATGAGCATTTCCCACCACTAGTGTCTGTACTTCCTTCCTTCCCCTGAATGTTAATATATAAAATATAAAATATTTAAAAATTAAAATAATGTATTTTATTGTACAGTGGCAAGATTTTTGTGTTATACTTTATGTTGTAAAATATTGATTCTAATTTGACTGTGAAATTAAAATTAATTTTAAAACTACCCCAAACTGAAAACAGCTTAAAATTTTTCAACTGGTAAATGTATTATCATATTGTGCAAAATCCTACCCAGGAATTATATTGAATAAGCTATTGATACCTTGATGAATGATAAAAGAAATCATAATAATGCAAGTCTTGAAATAATTGTACTGAAGTATTGAATTATGCAATATTCTTGTAAAAGTATTCACAATAGTTGTCAGTGAATTTAAATTTTCTATTGATAAATAAATGGATAAAAATGTGGTCTATATATAAATTTAAACATTACTCAGTCCTTTTTTTTAGAATTTTTGGGCCACACCTGGATCTGTGCTCAGAAATTACTCCTGACAGGTTCAGGGAACCATAATGGGATGTGCAGGTATTGAACCAGGGTTAGCAGTATAAGAGGCAAATGCCCTACCCACTATGCCTCACATGGTCCACATTACTCAGTTTCAACAAAGAAGAAATAGCTCACATTTGTGACAAAGTTAATAAACCTGGATGATGTTATCTAACTTAGATAAATAATAACTCAAATTCTGCAGGTTTACACTTACATGAAGTTCTACAATAAAAACAGAAATTATGATTGTTAGAAGCTAGCAGATAGGTACAAATGAAAGATGATCTAATGAATGTACAAGTTCAGCTGTACTAGATAAATATGTTTTGGAGTGTATGTTAAAAATAGTTTTAGTTTGACATCTTGCCTAGAGAAATATATATAGAATGAACTTCAAAGATTTTTAGGAGAGGTTTTGTTTTTCCATTTTATTTAAACACCATGATTACAAAGTTATTCATGATTGAGTTTTTATCTTTTAATGTAACCTACTCTTCACCCATGAGCATTTCCCACCTCTAGTGTCCTCAGTTCCTTCCTTCCCCTGCCTCCCATGGGGCAAGCATTTAACTCCTTTCTCGTTCTTCCTTTATTTTTCTTTTTAGACATTGCGCTTTGCACTATTGTTAATGGAGGGGTTTTGTACATACATATCATGTTAAGGATAATGAATTTTATATCCTGTGTTATAACACAAACTAAAAAAGCAAAGGAACATAAAACATTTTTGTAGGCTTGGGTGTATCTTTATTATAGTGATGCTATCACTTATGCTTTCAGATCTATAAATTGTGTACATTAAACATGTGCTGGTTGTTTGTGATTTGGGGCCACACCCAGTGTGCTCTGGGTTTGTTTACTGCTGGCTCTGCATTCAGGGATCACACCTAGCAGGGTTGGGAAGCCATACTGAATCCCAGGAATTGAACCAGGTTGAGCAAATAGAAGGCAAGCACCCTTTCTGCTGTACTATGCTTACTATGCCCTGTAACTCTTGTAAATTAATATTAAAAGAAAAATGAAATTATGACAGAAAATACCAGCGCTGTCAGGGATAATAATAAAAGGAGTGAGGACAAGGAATAGCACACATTTTGTAGATTCTGTATAGATTGTTGTATTATACCAATTCATGCATGTTAAAGTTTTATAACTTGACATAAAACGCTAGAGTAGGGGCCGGAGAGATAACATGGAGGTAGGGCGTTTGCTTTTCATGCAGAAGGACGGTGGTTCTAATCCCGACATCTCATATGGTCCCCCGTGCCTGCCAGGGGTGATTTCTGAGCATAGAGTCAGGAGCTGAGCGTGTGTGACCCCTCCCCCAAAAAAGGTAGGGTAGATTAAAAACAGATTATGAAAATTATGTACTTTTTTTTTATTTTTTAGTTTTGGTTTTTCGCCACACCCAGTGACGCTCAGAGGTTACTCCTGGCTCTGTGCTCAAAAATTGCTCCTGGCTATGTACATTTTATTATAGAAACACAGGACGACAAATGATCCTAACATTACCTCAAAATAATATCTTGGAAATAAAAGCTGATACATTTGCAATTAGTATAATGTTACATGTCTCCCTTGCTTGCATAAATGTTTCTAAGTAAGCATCACTGCATTTTAAAGAATCACATATTTTTTATGGAATCACATATTTAGATTAGATTGGAATCTTTCAAATGCATATTTATATATGAATTTCTGGCTTATGAAATAATGGGGAAATGTTGGAAGAATACGTAGAAATAAATTTTAAAGTGAATGTGTACACAGAGTAGTAATTGAAGAAGAACCCCAAGACTCAAAAGACTTCTAAATGTAAGTAGTGAAAGCTCTTTAAATTCTCAAAGGTTTGTGTGATGGATCTTTCAAGGTAACAGATAAGCATCTGTACCTCTGAAATATGTCTCTCTTTGGACTTGGAATAAAGGAAATGTTTTTCTTTGGTCTTGTTATAAAATGGGATAAAATGATATTACGCATTCCTTTCCTTCTCGTAACACAACTCCTTTGTGTTATATATTTTTTTCATCAGCTAGATATTGCCTTTCTAGAAATGACTAGGGAATCCTGCTATGTTATCATTCAAATATTTTTGAGACACCTGCTTGGAAATAAGAATGTGCTATCCCCTCCAGGTTATGTATGCAAAAATTCTTGTAAAAATGTTGAACTAAAAACCTTTAGGTCGAAGTGAATTATGCAAACATTCTTTAACTTTCTTTGAGAATTTGTCTATTGCTGTGTTTGATTAAAACAAATATTCCTCCCTCCTTCCCTACCTAAGCCACTGATTATTTGTCAAAGGCTAGCTATTCCAAAGAGAGAAATGCTCTGAGTAGCATTTAACCTGCAGATATACTTTTCTTGATGACCTGAGACTTCAGACTGAACACATAACATACTTTAATAATTTTCTATCACTTTCTTGTATTGATATGATTTATTTTGTAGGTGATTATGCTTTATCATATACATTTTAGTTGTCGTTTTTGCATAATGCATTTTTTCTTGTATACATTCCTCCTTTCCATCACTCTATTTTTAGACAATTAACTTTCCCCGTTAAGACCATTTTTCTTCCATGAGATGTGATGTGTTTTCTTTTAATTCATCAGTATTGTATCTTAGACAATATTTTATAACAAAACTGCTATAACTGCTACTAAGAAACTGAAAGCAGAGGTTAGAGCAGGTAGCACAGTGGGTAGAGTTTGCCTTGCAGGAGACTGACTCAGGCTCGAATCCTGGCAACGCATATGGTGCCCTGAGCCTTTCATAAGTAATTTATGAGCTCAGAGCCACAGAAAATTTTGAACACAGAGCTATAAGTTACTCCAGAGACTGGCAGGTGTGAATAATAATAATAATAATAATAATAATAATAATAGCACCAAAAACAAACCATATAACAAAAACAAAATCCTAAAAATAGAGTGTCAGAGAGATAAAATAGCAAGAAGGTCATTTGCCATGCAGGTAGATGGCCTACGTTAAATTCCCAGAACCTCCTATGGTCTCTATATCCTTCAGGAATGCACTAAATGTGTTGCCCATAACAACAACAACAACACTAAAAATCTAATGATAATGTTATCAGTATAATCATAGTGAGACAATTTATACCTTTTGAAGAGGGCCTTTATATCTAATGTAAACACATAGAAAAACTTTTGACATTTGAAACCAAAGCACAGTGACATTTTTGTTTGAAAATTATTAAGAACTTTTGGGATTATTTTTCCTCGAACAATAAAACTAAATTCTCCTGTGGGCATTTCTTTCCTATAAGATCAAAAATTTGCTGGAAATTTATCAGACTCTTTTGAGAATATTGCTTCTGAGGAAAAAGGTTCCATTATGAATGTAACCCATTAATCAATCCAGTTATCAATTTATAGAATGCTAGACCTTTTTTGAGTAAAAGTTCTGAATAAAGTTGATAAGATTTTAATTTAGTTTTGACTTTTTAAGAATTAAACATATTTTGTCCATGATCAATGAATGACACTGCAATTTCTAGCTATTACTCTGACAAGTCTTAAGGCAGACTGCAATTTCCTGTGAAATATAGTTATCTTGGAGTAGAACTATATATATAGAGTCAATCTGAAATCAAGAATAGTGAAGCTGATACAGGACTTTTTTCTTTGCCTTCCCCTTCCCCACATTCTTCCATATTCCCAACAAGAATATTTTTTTCCTTTTAAGAAAACTTTTTCCTGTTCACATTTTGTGCTATTTAAATTTTATAGATAAAGATCAAAAGCATGCTGTGAGTAAGGAAGAGCAGAGTTCTGCTGTGCTGAACATTTGAAAATGTTTCTGGCAAACAGTGGAAAGATAAATAAATAGAGAGATGCAGAAAAATTGGAGTTCAGAAATGCACAGGGAAAGATAAGTATGTGCAAATAAAACAGGAAAGAGATAGAGGGAGAAAAATCTATTAGCATAAGGTTTAGGTATTTAGCAGTGAAAATCATTTTAGCAAACACACAGATTAAGTAATGTTTGTCTAAGATGCTACCTAATAGTATCACAGGAGAGCTTAATCACCACTGTTCTCTCAAGAACAGGGTCTTGCAGCATTTAATTACACTTAGAATTATTAAGACAGCTATAAATCCAGTTACCTAGTGAAATCAATCACCACGAATAAATCTGTAGCAAAATTTCTTTTATTAATAGAAACAGGGACCAGAATAGCATCTGAAAAGATGGGGTAGTTTGATGGTGTTTTATCCTTCTTCCTGTTAATTAGTTTGTCTGTGCCACACAAAATAGATGATTTATACTAGGGAACTCCTCAGTACACATGGCATCAAAAGTAGAGAATTAAGACATTCCATTACCTTGCTTTACAGGGAGACTGTGCACATGTAATTTAATCATATTCTTTAAGTCAGGTTTTGGAGTATAGAACTAGTCAAGTAAATTTCACAGCAAAATCAGGTTGCATTTGTTATTACAAGAATAACCTGTAATAGCAGTGTCCAGAGTGTCCACTTTAATAAAGACATTGATCTTATTTTCTGCTTCTTTGACCTTCAGAATGGCTTTGATGCCTATTTTCTAAACTAGGTACTCAAAGTTCATTCAGTAAATTCCTTAAATTGTATCTTAAAATATTTTTTATGGCCAGAGATCAGGAGCTAAATTCTATTACTATTAAAAATCCTCTCTGTCAGAATTATTAAATTTCTTTAAGGAAGCTTTTATACTACTTTTAGTATATGCTATTTTCTTAATCCAAACAGGCTCACTGGTTACAATAGTTGGTTGGAAACATTTCTGAATAAAAAACTCTGAAAAACCCTTTCCGAATCAGAATTACTAAATCTCTTTGAGGAAGGGTGAATTCTAGGATCTACTAAGAGAAGAACAAAAGAAATGTGACTGAGCTTTCCCCTGCTCTCAAGGTTGCAGGTTGGCTTATAGCTTCTATTTATAAAATAGGTGTTCTTGGTTTCAATTCCTATCTGCAGGTTAGTTCATTTTCTTTTATTTAAAAATGAAGAAGAAAATATTTTTATTATTATTAATTATATAGAACATTGTTTATATGTGTAATTTATTCGTTTCTAAGAAATTTAAAAATAGTTGAATGCATACATTTAAATTTAAAGTATTTGAAGAATTTAAAATATATATTTGTAGGGAACAGAGAGATGGTGCAGCGGTAGGGCATTTGCCTTGCAAGCGGCTGACCTAGGACAGAACTCGGTTCAATTCCCGGTGTCCTATATGGTTCCCCAAAGCCAAGAGCAATTTCTGAAGTCATAGCCAAGAGTAATCCTGAGCATAACTGGGTGTGTCCCAAAACAAAAAAAATATATACTTATATATTTTTATATTTTATGTTAAACACATATTTATATGGAATTAATCCCATATAAAACTTTAAAACAAAAATTTAATGCAAAAATTAGAAATCTTTTGAGGGCCTCACTCTCATATTCCCTCTTTAAAGGAACATCCTATAAATTCTAACAGAAGTAAAACAATTTTATTCTAGAACTTTTTTAAAACTGCAAAGTATTTAAATTTTCAGCTAGGAATAGATTTGTATCCTCAGGAGTGGTTTCCCCTTTTCAAGATTGGAAATTGAATTTACTGCTAAAGGGCTAAGGTATTTTCCCTGTAGATCAGGGTATAGCACTCTGAAAAGGATATAGACCTCTTTTTCAATCTCATTAATCCAAGTCAATTCATTTGATCTACTAGGTCAGTTAAATATTACATCAATTTTTGATCTCTGACAGTCATTCAAATTTCCAATTTTCAACTTAGGGCAAATGACTTCAGATATACTTTTTTGAGTGTGTGATTTGGACCTGCTCTGTATATATATATCATGTATCATCATCATCTGACCTCATTCTTCCCATAACATTTTAATACTTTATACTTTTATTTATTAATTAAATATTTTTATAATTCAGGTTCAAAAGATTCAATAGTGTTTATTCTTATAATATTAATAAAAAATGTCACTAGTCACACTGCCATTGAAGTGCCCATGACCCTTTTCTGCTGTTTTTATGTCATTCTTGGTGATCAGGTGATCCCACCCCCATTATTTATTGATTCATAGCTTGGGTCTTAATGTGTACTGCTGCCTTACTTTATCATGATGAAGGTGCACTTGACCCTTCACCTACACACTTGTATTACTTCTCATCCACCTATCATTTCCCCCTATCATGTCCCCTGCTCCTCTGCCTTCCATGTTATTCTTATCTGTAACACAGTGCCATTTTTTGCTATCAGTATGGACAAAAACAAACATTTTTAACTGACACAATCCATCATTTACAAATTTTATATGCTTATTTTTGTACAGCAAGATAATTGCTTTTGTAAACACAATATTCCCACAAAAAGAAAAAAATTGAAAAGAATGAAATAGTTTTACTTTATCAAAGAATACAATTATGAGTTCTTTATTTGTTATTTAAAGTTTTTTTTAATTTATTTCAAAATAAAAGTACCCAATCAATCTTTATAGGGTAAATTCCTTATTTGAAAATTCATAATCTGAGACTATCAATAATAGTAGCATTCTCTCTCATTATCTCTCTGTTTCGGTCTGTGTCTTTCTCTTTCCTTTTTGTTTTGCTTTTAGGACCACATTTGACAATTCTCTTGGATTACTCCCTAGTATGGGCTTAGGGATCACTTCTATTGGTGCTCCTGGAATTATATGTAATGCTAGGTAATGAAACCAGGTCGCTAGTAAGGCAAGAACCATACCAGTTGTAACATCACTCCTGCCTATATAGAATATTTTAATTTCTTCTTTTGAGCAAAAATTAGTCACCATGATTTATATTCATTAATTTTATTTAGGTTAACAGAAGTATAATTTTGCAAACATACATTATCAAAAATACCACAGTATCATAGATGTCAGGATTGATTCTGTCATTTAGATTTTTTTCAATGGATTTATATTAAAAATAACTATTGGTATAAGTATTCTTTATATTTTTCTAATTAAAATACTTCTTTTGTATTAGCTACATTGCCAAAAAAATTATTCCTAAATTAAAGCTAAAACAACCAAGAATAAAAAATAAATAATAGGAAATTGGGAAAATATTATTACTTATAAAAACAATGAAATATTTAAAATACTAGTGAAATGTATAGTAGCAAACCACATGCCTTGCATGCACAGAACCTGTGTTTTATTCCTGGCATCATAAACAAAAATAAATAGAAGCAAGCTGATACAATACAATGGAACACTCAAAAATAAATTTAACCAAGGTAAAGAATGTAAATTGCATGCCAGAATTATAGTACAGAGTGTATGGAGTTGGCCTTGCACAGATCACTCTATGTTCCATCCCTGGCATTCCAGGTGGTCCCTGCTGGCCTCTTCCCCCTGGAGTTATTTCTGAGCTCAGTTAGGAGTAAATTCTGATTGATGCTGGGTATGGTTCCCATATAAACAAAATAAAACAAAAAAGTAAACTGAAAACTATAAAAGATTGGCAAAAGATACAAGTAAAACATACACAGATGAAAAGATGGTAGCAGATTGGAAGAATTGATGTTATTAGAAGGTCCATACAGTCCAAAAAATTCAACAGATTTAATGAAATTCTTATTAACATTTCAAAGAAATAGAAATAAAAGACTCGAAAAATTTTATGGAAGAAATTAAAGAGGTAATCTTGTGAAAAATGAAGAAAATGCTAGATATCAAATTTCTTTCTTTTCTTTTTATTTTGCCGGTGTGTGTGTGTGTGTGTGTGTGTGTGTGTGTGTGTGTGTGTGTGTGTGTGTGTGTATTTTTGGACCATACTTGGTTTTGCTTAGGGTTTACCCTCAGCTCTGCTCTCAGGAATCACTTCTGGCTGTACTGGAGGGACCATGGAGTTCTGGGAAATTAATTTGGATTGTAAGTATGCAAGGTAAGTGCTTAACCCACTCTGCTATCTTATCAGTTGCATATTTCTTTATTTTAAAATAGCTATATTATCATCTAATCTCAAATACAACTACTTATATTATAATTTGTATTTAGATAGAGTTTTATTAATTTGAAAAATGGCAATGTAGCACTGGCAATGAAATACCTACACAGATTAATTAATGAAATAGAATAGATAAAATAGCAATGAATCTTTGCTTATACAGTGATTTATTTTAGAACTTTATCTCTATAATTTTCTCAGTTTTATCTATATTTTCTTAATTATCCTTTAATTCATGATCAAATAATTTTGATTTTAAAATGCTGTCTTAATGACTGTATTTTTATAACAAAGACACTTTAGTTCCAGGTTAGATAAAATAAGTAAAAACAGCCTCACTTAGGTCATGTTCATTCGTTTCCACTGTTTTTTTTTTTTTTTCTCCCCAGATGCAGTATTTTCATTGCCAACTGGGTGAAGAAAGGTGTGTTAGATCAACATGCCAAGTTTCCTTCCAAGTTGTGCCTGCCAAGCAGATAAATATGTACTCTGAATTAACAAGCATTCTATACTATGGTTTTCTCAATGTTATTAAAAATAATTCTTTCTATAAGATAGGCATAGTAATACTGATGCTTTAAGGCTTAGTATAAATAAAATGTGTATAACCTGTAGCTAAATAAGGAAGGTTATGAAACCTGGGAGTATAATGCTATGCACTCTAACTTCGAAAGTACATGTGGGAATTGCCTTAGAAACTAAGTAACATATTATATTAAATTAAATATTGTAGGATTGAAATAGCTTTTATCCAGTGCCAACTATATACCAGGTTATTATTTCTATAACTTTCATTCTCCTTGCTTTCTTTCTACCTTAAGTCCTATTCTAAAAATATTCACTATTTTCCCTTTTACCACACTGTTTTACTTTTTAGTTTTACTTTATTTTTTTAATTTTTATTGTGGCCAAAGTGAGTTACAAATTTTTCACAGTAATATTTAAGGTACATAATGATAATGAGTAAGAGGAATTCCCACCACCAGTGTTGTCCTCTCGCCATCCCTTTTCCCAGCATGAGTCCCACTACTCCTTCCTTTATCCCACAGTATGATAGTGTAACTGTTTCCCACTTGTACAGTTTGTTGGATATCAATTGGATATCAATTCTGTTGTCATTCATTGGCTTTGGGTTTGATGTTCAAGTCTGATCATTTTTTATTTCCACTAAATGTTCATATGAGTGTCTAGTCCTTTGGGCCACACCTGGTGACGCTCAGGGGTTACTCCTGGCTATGCACTCCAATTGCTCCTGGCTTGGGGGACCACATGGGACCCTGGGGGATCGAATTGCGGTGGCAAAGCAGAAGCCTTACCTCTCTGCGCCACCACTTCAACCCCTGTTTCACTTTTCAAATTGTTTTTTGTTGTTTGTCTCTTTTCATTGTAATCAGTCTTCCTCAAAGGAAATTTTGTTTGAACAGGCCATATCATGCTTCTGTAGAAAAAAACTTTTTAAATTAATTAGTAAAAATAATAAATAATACATTTTATTTTTTGTTTTGAGTATGCACACTCAAGTGTGTCCAGTGATTACTTCTAACCCTGAATATCTCTTCTGAGTTGTTTGGGACCCATATGAACTGTCAGGATTAAACCCAAATAGGCTGCATGCAAGGCAAGTACCTTAACTGCTTTGCTATTTCTCTGACTCCTTATGGTTTTTATTTTCTACTCATGTAATAGCACATAACTTATATAGAGAAGTTTTTATTTGCTCAGAATCTGGAGTCCATCTCTAAATGTGCTCCTATGATCATAAAGTCTGGGAAAAGCAAATGTAATGGTCTGAGATTTTTGGATTCTACTTTTCTCATATCAAGCAAAGAATGACAGATGGCCATTCTTAGATTCAATTAGAGTAAGAAAACTAAATTTGTGTGAACAGAATACAGTTATTTATGGTTTTTTATTTATTGCTGCATCCTAACAGATGATATTTTCTGGTGCTTAGATGCTAACTAAAATTCATAGGTAATACCTTTTATCATCTTCATTTTCAAAATATCAAAAAAGAGACTCACTAAAAATAGGCAACCCAATAAATTCTAGAAAGAGCAGGAAATGACTTCAGAAACTTTTGATAAGTTGAGTAAATAGAAGTCAATGTTAATACCAAGTTTTGTTTTATGACAGTGATGATTATTTTACTCTAAATTTGTATATTATAAATACAAAGTTAAATTTCATCTGGTATATCCATTTTATTCCTTAAAGAAGGCTTTTAAAGTTTGGCTATTTTCAGATTACGAAGATGATAAATAAGTTGTTTTCTGGTTGATTGGAATTTCAAGATACTTATTTTTCTAAAGTAATTAACAACAAGCTGTAGATATATGTTTATATTGTAAAACTTTCAGAATATAAAATAATGTGTTTTGATAATTTAGAAGTTCAGAAAAATATGGGTTTTCTTGATGTCTTATGGCTAAAAATAGGTAGTCATACATGGGAATGTTCCATTTCTGTGTAAAAAAATAACAAAAAATATTTCAATTTAAAAATCAAAAATCCTAGCAGTTAGGAGGAAAACAGAAATACCATGTACTTCTATATTTTTTTCATTAAAAATATAAATGCCTCTCAGTGATGAATAAGAAACATCTTGGTTGAGTTCAAAAAAGGTTACTTTCACAGCAGAAACTGTAAGTACATAGTGGAGAAGCTGTTTAATTTTATGTGCATTTTACCCAGAGGGAAGAAAATTATATCAAAATATTTTAGACTATACTGTTTTCCAAGTTTAAAAATACAAATATCAAAGCCCAGAGCAGTGGCACAAGCAGTAGGGTGTCTGCCTTGTCTGTTCTAGCTTAGGACGGACCTTGGTTCGATTCCCCATGCATCCCATATAGTCCCCCAAGCCAGGAGCGATTTCTGAGGGCACAGCCTGGAATAACCTCTGAGTGTCACCGGGTGTGCCCCCCCTAAAAAAAAGGACAAAAAATACAAATATCAATGCTATAAAGACACTCACTTGAGTATATTTTAAACATATATCATATTTTTGTATTTTTAAAACTTTTGTTTTTATGTTAGTTTATTGTACAGCAGCAAAAATTTTGAAGGAATTCCTCCCTTTATATCAACTATGGAGCACTAACTTTTGTGCATAAATTGACTATTAGCTTTGGAATATCTATGAGAAATATATATTAGAGTGTTGCATTTACACACGTACATATGTAAAATCATATCCTATATTGTAGTTATACAGTATGTAGTTTTCTATTTTAAAAGTATATTATATTATATATATTAATTTTATGCTGATTTAACTTTTAAGAATTTGAAGTATAAAATAAATCACCCTACATGCACACACAAATGACGTGATATAACAAGAATTCTGCAATATGCTGTTAAGAGAAAAACTGAAGCATATTAAAAAGTTAAGACTATTTGAAATTAAAACAACTTTTTAGACAGTGTCAAATAGTAAGTTTTTAGGAGAATTTCAACTATAAAATGGTAGGGAAAATTTTTTATAGAAAAAAAGGTGTTGCCTGAAGCAAGCACATAATTTGATTTACTATAGCTTATGCATTTTCATTATTTAAAAAAATTCTCTTGGTTGTGAGTTTTAAGTTTAAGTTCCTTAACCTTGAGGCCTTTATAAGTTTAGGTCTTTATTTGCTAACATGAGAGATTGGGAGCATTTCTGTCTAATGACCTCTTTTAAATTATTTAAAAAGAGCTATATGAATATTATTATATTTTAGGTACTAGAATAATTGGGAAATGATGTGTTATATTAATTTACTAATTAGAAAAATTCATGGTCTAATGAGATTAAGTGACTACATAAAGTCACTTGCTAGGAAATGTAACAGTAGGTCTATAATCCAAGGCATTAACACATCAGATTGTAATTCAAACAAGGAGTTATAACCAGTTCACTCGGAGAATGAAAGACAACTTTCTATCAACTGGGCAGTGTTAAGATCAAGTCATCTTTTATATTTTCTCTCCAAACTTTCTAGGGAAGTTCCATTATCCTTTTACAGATGAGAACATGTCCCTTCCCACTTTCTCAGAAAAGGTTTTTGAGAGTAGGGACTTCTGAATGGACACAGAGAGCACTTATAACTGAGCTAAGAGAGGACACATAGAAATGAAGGTCATGGCTTGTCCCCTCAAAATACTATAGTCAGTGGTTTTATGTTGTCTAATCTGGCAACAATTTTGTCTATTGTGAGGAAATGTTGCACGAGTTTGTGGAAGCCTAACTGAAATCTGCTCTAATTCACAGAAGTGTGTGTCCTGTGGAGACCGAAAATGGCAGACTCTCCTCTCAGGTGGGGGAACTACTCACAACCACACTGTATGAGGTAGCAAACTAACTCGATACCGCCAACACAGAAAAGGCACAGAGTAGGCAAGAATTAGATCAGTTACGAGAAATTGTTCAGGGTCTCTCATATATGAAAGTATGTGAGTACAGGCACTCATGTAGGGCAAGAGTACCAACACTGGTTTGTCTGGAGACAATTTTTAGGGATATTGGAAAATTAATTCACCAAATTGCAAATAAAGTCTTCCTGATTAATAGCAAAAGAATTAGAGCTAATATTTTCACTCTTATTTGTTAGTAATTTCTTTAAGTCATATGCTTTAATGAGTTATTTCTTATAAAAATTCCAAGACAGGCCTTAATTACAATTTACATATAAGTAAAGCATGGTACATTATTTTAATCACCTAAACATAAATTTACTTTTATTTTTTAGTAATGTGACTCTGGTGTATAATATTAAGTCATTATTGTGCACATCTTTATAAATAATGTTCATATGTATTGCGTAGTATACTCAGATAAAGAATCAATTTCATTTGTCATTATGCATTCTCCTTTATGCCAGTTTCATCTTGCCTTCCTCTTTCTGTTCTACTAACCATTATCTTTGTCTACTAAACTTTATTTATTTGTTCATTACGTTTCTTGTTTGGTTCACATATGAGTACAATTATTTGTGGAGGTGGTGGAGGAAGGTTGCACCACATCTCCCTGTGCTCAATAATCAATACTATCTCTGTGTTCAGACATCATTCCTGGTGCTTGGGAACCATTTGTGGTAACAGGAATCAGAGTAAAATCAGCTTCATGCAAAGCCTGTGCTTTATCCTCTGTACTATTTCTTTAGTCTCAAGCAAAATAGTTTTTGAGCCTCAAGGCTACATGCTGACTTTTTTTCGCAAATGAACTCTATATAGTTTAATCACAGAGTAGGAAAAACAAGTGTAGTGGCTCATTTAAAATTTCTCAGTATCTACAAATCAGTTTGTAGACATTTTGTAGACTGATAGCATACATAGTTTTTATGAGAAAAATAAACCCTTTTTCTTGTTATTTTGTTGTTGTTTTGTTTTAATTTTAGATTTGTGTGTGGGCAACACCCAGTGCTGCTCAGATATTACTCCTGGATCTTCACTCAGGAATTACTCATAGCAGTACCCAGGAGACTATATAGGATGCCAGTGATGAAACACTGGCATTTGCAAGGCTAGCACCCTACCCACTGTGCTATCTTCCTGGTTTCAATCCCTCTGCCTTTTCAAAAAAAGATATTAGACTAAATTTATATTCAAACTATTTATATACCAAAATAAGAGTCATTAAAATGTTATTTTGACACACTTTTCAAAAAAGTTGCCATTTGTGCTCGCTTCGGCAGCACATAAACTAAAATTGGAACCATACAGAGAAGATTAGCATGGCCCATGCGCAAGGATGACACGCAAATTCGTGAAGCGTTCCATATTTAAAAAAAAAAAAAGTTGCCATTTTCAAAAACTTAAGAATTCTAGTGTCTTATAAGTTTGGGCAATCTTCAAAACAAACTATTTGCATACATATAAACTTGGTTAAATAATTCCTGCTCAGTACAATATCTTCTACTGTGCTTTGAATGAGAATTTAACATTTAGTTTATGTAAATATCCATTCAGGACATTTTTATAAATTATTTTATTTAATGATCATGTATTATAGGTTGCTCATAATACATTTGTTCCAAGACTAATCCAATGTATAATTCTCTCCAACATTATCTCTGATTCCCACCCACCCCAAGACTATCCACTTGGCCGGCATGAAATAATTTTTGTACTGCATGTTGATAGGTAAGGGGTAATGAAATTACATTATATAATAAGTACAACAATAAGAAAATTTCTGAAAATTAATGTATCTCACAATGAGGTCAGTAAGTCACTGTCAGATATTTGCTAAATTATTTATTACTAGTTAATTTCCATTTTTATTAGACTTGTATTGTGACCAATGTCAGTTATAAATCTTTCACAGTTATATTTAAGGTACATAGTGACAGTGAATTAGGGCCATTACCACCACTAATGCTGTCCTCCCTCAGCCCTGTTCTCAGCATGCATCTTATACCTCCCCTCTTTACCCCTTGGACTGCTAGTGTAATAGGTCCCTTTTGTATATTACATGTAGATAGATGTCTTGGTTCTGTTGTCATTGAGTTTGGGTTTGGTATTTAGGTCTGATCACTTTTTATTTCCACTCAATATTCATGCGTCTGTTCACTCCTGGTATCATCCATTTTTGTTTTTCTTCTCAATTTATGAGGCAGAAGAAGTTTGTTCAAGTTCTGTGATTCTGTTGGAATTAAACAAAAATAAAAAAGAAGGAAAGCTGAGAGGAGTTTGTCAGGAGCTATCACTGTCATTTTAAAACAAGAGAGGTCCAGAATGGTGGCACAAGTGGTAGGGCATTTGCCTTGCACACACTAACCTGGGACAGACCGTGGTTCGATTCCCTGGTGTCCAATATGGTCCCCCAAGCCGGGAGCGATTTCTGAACACATAGCCAGGAGTAGCCTCTGGGTGTCACCAGATGTGGCCCAAAAACCAAGAAAAAAAAGGTGAAAAGAGAAAAAGAAAAAACAAAACAAGCAATGACAGAAAGCGCAGCACCAACAATAAATAACAAGAAAGAAAAAAGAAAAAAAAGATGGAAGGAGGGCTGGTATGGCAAGGTTTTGTGTGTGTGGTTTTTTGTTTGTTTGTTTTTTCTTTTTGCATAGGCAGAGATAGTATTGGGGAAATTAGAAAGGGAATCCCCTGAGCGAAATAAGTCAGAGGGAGAGATATAGACACAGAATATTCTCACTCATCTATGGGTTTTAAGAAAAATTAAGGACATTATTGTAATGATGCCCAGAGAAAATAGAGATGAGGGCTGGAAGGACCAGCTCACAATATGAAGTTCACCACAAAGAGAAGTGAGTACAGTTAGGAAAATAACTACACTAACAACTATCATGACTACCTTAATGAGTGAGAAAAGTAAAATGCCTGTCTCAAATACAGACAGGGTTTGGGAAAAAAGAGAGGGTGCATTGATGGTGGGAATATTGCACTGGTAAAGGGGTATTTTGTTTATGACTGAAACCTCAACTACAATCATATCTGTAATCATGGTGCTTAAATAAAAATTTTATATAAAAAAGGAAATCCCCTTGGTCAATTTTCTGTTATTTATTTTATTTCTGAAAATTAGGTAGCTTTGAATCTATATTGATGTCTAAGTTGGTGTAACCCTACTGGGATAACAGTATTGAAAAAAATGGAATTGTAGATTGAGAATTTCAAAGTCTATATAGCTGGTATTGTAGCTTTTGTGGAGCATGATTTTAGCTGCCAGGACTTCTGGACCTATAAGAAGGTGGGAAGAGGGTGCTTGCACTCACTTCAAAAACGTCTTGGTCATGTCAGCCAAATACCAGCTTATTTGGAGTTTTGGTGGGTTTGGCAGCTCTGCAGAGATCAATAGTTAAGTGGTAAAGCTTAAACATTGGTGAAGCAGTTGTTGTGAGTGGTGGATGCAAATGGTGTGGCTTTGGCAGGGTTGGACTTGGCCTGCCCTGGCCTCTTGATTATTGCCATTTTCAGTTTCATGGCCAGTGTACCCATGATTTTTCATGGTTTAGTATATATTTTGGTCTAGAATAAATTGAGTTTATGAAGCATGTATGGAGATTTTTTTAAAGGTTCAGTGCTGTGAGCCAAATTCTGTTGCAGTCTTCAGCGCCTGCAAACAGATCCTTCATGGAGTTCGGGAAAAAATTTCACAAGGAGAGAGTGGGCACACGGAATGGTGAATGAACGGAACAATATTGTAGAAATGTATGAAACCACACAGATTGCATGAGGACTTACATCTGAAAAGACGAAGACAAATTTATTTTTTGAGCTGGCTACTTTTAAAAGGCTGAGGCTTGGAATGTAGGGTGCAAACTCTTGACATCAAGGAAACTGGGAAAAGAATGGAGGACCCTGGCTTAAATTAGCATATTAAAGAGCCAATACTGAAGGTGAAAAGGCAATTTGTTTTGGGCTTCCTTTGTTTTGGGTAAACAGAAGGGAAACAGGTAATTTACAGGGAAGTGGGAAGAGAGAGAAATGTTTTAGAGTTTTGGGGGAAAACTGAAAATTACCTTGTTTTGAGTAAACAGGGGAAAAACTAAAAATTGCTATACTAAGAGCTAAGTTTTGGGAAAAACCTGATCTTGGCGCCAAGGTAGCAAAAATTACAGGGAGCTGTTAAGTGGGAGACTTTTGGCAGGATTTGTACTGTCCTCCTTTGTTAGAAAGAATTTACTAAGGCCTAATTTCTAATATAGGTTAAAAATGAAGAGAGAGATAGTTACAGCCACTTTTGGAATTATGGTCAAACAATCCACGCAAAGGGTCAAGTGATTTTGACTGCTCTAAGCGGGCCTTTTTGGCAAATAATTCCTTTTCAGGAGGGCACTATACCTTGTGGTGTGTGCCTCTCCTGAGTGGGATGTGGCAGTTCAGTATATATTTCTTTCTAGAACGGAGTGAATGAATGCAGACATGACCAAGGACAATTATTTCAAATCAGTTATACTGAATAAAGCAAAATTTTTTATGATATATATAATTTAGGGGCCTGATAAATTGTACCATGGGCAGGATACTCACCTTACATGTGGTCAATCAGGTATATGATCCCCTACACTCCCTATGGTCTCTTAAGCAGGAGTGCATGACCTCAGAGTCATTATTAAGCCCTGAGAACCAAAGATGTAGTTACAAAACAAAACAAACAATAAAAATAATATCTTTTTAGTGAAATGATGGAAGAGTATGAAAACAAGAAATGTAAAATTGGACCTAAACCAGGAAGTATCTAAAATATGAACTTGAATTTTTTGTTTATTTAAAAAATGGGGGGGGGTTTAGGCAACAAGTGATGCTCAGGGGTTACTCCTGGCAATGCACTCAGAAATCACTCCTGACTTGGGAGACCATATGAGATGTTGGGGAATCGAACTATGGTTCGTCCTAGGCTAGAGTGCACAAGGCAGACACCTTACAGCCTACGCTACTGATCTGGCCCCAATATTTTATATTTTATCTATTTATTTGTTGATTGATTCAAGTGTGTTTATTTATTCATTAACTATGACCAAGCTATTAAATATTTTATCACTAGGAATATTGAAATGTACATACTTTTTCTAGACAGTGATCTTTTTCTTTAAATATAGACCCAGATTAATGGATCACATATTTCGTTTTCAATGTTTTGAGAAACTTCTTTACCTTTTTTCATAGAGATTATACCAATTTGCATTTCAACTAATAATGCACAGGCTTCCCTTTTCACCCTTGATAGCATTTATTATTTCTTCTTCCTTTACTAATAGCTATACTGATGGATGTGAAGTGATAATATACCATATGCAGTTTTAACATATTTGTATGTCTTTTGTTTTATTTAGGTATTGTGAAGTTTTAAACAACTTTCAATATTATCTCAACTCATTACCATTGCTTATTTTTACTCTTTTGACATGTGACATTGTCAGTGGCAAGACATTAGGTTTTATTTAAATTTCTCTTATAATATTGATTGAGCAGCATCTTTTCTTCTACTTATTACTTATTCGTATTATTTAAAATTTACTTGTATAACTTTGAAAAGATGCTCTCTCAGGTCCTAGGTCTATTTTTTAATCAGAAATTTTCTATTATATACATACATTCTTTATAGGTTTTTATTATAAAGCTATCATATGCTAAAGAAATGTATCATAAGTTATATTATATTTTCAAATATGTGAGTGGAAAATATTTTTTCTCTTTGTGTTGTTGCCATTTCATTTTGTTAAATGGCCTCTGGGACAGGACTACAAGCTGTGTTTTCTGGCAGTGTGATGCTACTGTGTTGAATTCCAAAACCATGCACCCCAACCAAATGGTGCTTTGGCTTGACTATGAAGTTATGCATTCAGGATATGCAGTGAATTTGGACCATAAAATTCTGCTTTTATGATCAGGTAGGTCTTTAACTGATATGCTAACACTATAATTGCTATTCAACAATGTCTCTGACAGTGATTTATGATGGAGGAAACACTAACTCTACCATAGTGTTAGGTGGGCTAGAGATTGTGTTCAATGATCAATCAGCTCCTGTCTATCTTTTCTGCTTGAGTGGGACCCCATGTATTGTTCTGCAATTAGTAGTGGCCACTGATTGGGCTATTTGCATGGTCAAGGATGCAGACTGTGGTCACCAAATGAACAGGACCACCTTATGTTGGCTTTTTTGCTGAAAGGAATTGTAGGTTGACTCAGTGGCTGGAGAGTACCAGACAATGGCTGCAAGTTTTCTTAGGGTCACTGTTCAGTATCCCTTGTTATCTGAGGTTTGACATTATGCCCAACAGTTGGATAGTGATACTGATTTAACTCTTTGTTATGATGGCCCCTGGGTACTCGGTGGCCTCTGGACATCTTTGACAACAGTTTCTGGAGGGTAATAATGTGATTTTTACCATTTAGACAGCTATTTAAGTTTGCTCTCTTTGTTAACTTTTACTATGCTCCACATACAAAGGCATCTGTGGTCTTAGCACAGTGATAAAAGGACAGATCTAAACAAACTCTGTGGTGTAAATTTTTGCAGGGCTATGAGAATTTTCTATAGTGCTTTATAATGGGGTGCCTGACTTATATGGTCCACAAGCTGGGGATTTAATTAGGTCAAATGAGCTTCCAGGACAGGCAAGTCCACCAGCATTAATTTGTAGCTCAGGAGACTGCTACAAGGAGAATGTATTTGGCAAGATCTCAGCAGGAGTTTCTTCCCATAAGTCTTATGTACCTTTATCACTCTCATATTTCTTTGTCTGAGTTCATCTCATTTTGTAATGTTTAAAATGTGTGATGTAAAATGACAATGAAATTGGAAGTTTAATGTAGGCTAATTTTTTAGGAGTATGAGTGAAAGCCATGGTTCTTTAGGACATCACTCCCAGTGCTGAAAGCCACTAAGATTTTCCTTGAAAGGGAGGCTCCAATGAAAGATCATGAAAGGTCAATGAATAGGTAGTGTCCTACCTATTGTATTATTGCTAGAGCTCCACGTTTTTCATGTTGAAACTATCCTCAGATTTAGTTGCAACACCACATGATCCCCAGAGCTATTCTAGAAATGACCCCTGAACTCAATTTTGGTGGTCTCTCTCAAAAAAATCTAACCTCACCTCACACCGTATATATGAATAGCTTTTAAATAAGAATATAAATTAAGAGCCAGAGAGTTAGCATAAATGTTATCACATTGAAGAGCACATGACTAGAATAAAAGTGGCCTTTAATTTGGTCCCTGATATTACAGGGATATCACTGTGATATTACAGATTTGGTCATAGAAGTGGTAGTCCTTGAGAGTCAAAGCACAACCGTATGCATCATTTGAATTGATTCTATTTAGCAAAGAAAAAAGAGTTTAAATTATATGCTCATCACAATGTTCATGTCTAACATTGTTTGCATATACACCGATAAATTAAATGAACATAAAATAATTACAAAAATGAACTATATCTAGAAGTTTATTAAAAAGGAAATTTATGATTTCTATAAAAGACAAAGTCTACTAAATTGGTTTTATGAAGAATTTTTATTATTGACCATTTCTGTTTTTAGCCAGGAACTATTCCTCATGGGTGGCGAAAACAATTAATATGTTTTAGTTTTGCTTTTTGTCCCACATGCAAAACATTTAAAAATACTAGAAGATTCCTTAGTGCTATATATATGACTATTGTATTAGGCATAAACTTAAAATTTCTGTATTAATTTTTTACAAAATATGAAAAATCCTTTATCAGAATATATATAATTTTAGTTTTTGAGCCACATCCAGTGACGCTCAGGGGTTACTTCTTGCTCTGTGCTCAGAAATTACTCCTGGCTAGCTCAGAAGGTGGTGGGTCACCAGGGATTCAACCTGGATTGGATGTGCATAAGACAAATATCCTACCTGCTGTGCTAGTGCTCCAGCCCCTATCAGTATAATTTTAATGTGGCATTTCTTTTATGTGTGTTGCCTTCTTTTGGGAGAAATTGTTTGGCTAAAAAATATTTTATGGCCAGAGCAATAGTTCAATGGGCAGAGAACTTGCCTTGCACTTGGCTCACTCAGTTTTGATCCCTAGGACCACATCTGGTCCTCTAAGCCTGCCAGAAGTTATCCCTGAGTACAGGAAAAGAGTAGTCCTTGAGCACTGTCAAATGTGTCCAAAAGCATAATACAGAATAAAATATTGGTGTATCTTCACCCTATATTAAATCTTCAGAACACAGTTAAAATTTATTCCCTTCAATATTTGACTTCACTTTATTTTAATGTTTATATTATACATTTTCTAATTATCTGATATTTTGCTTAAGTATGGTTTTCACAGTCTATATGTAATGTAATTTGGCAAAAGCTATATTTTATTGTTTTCCCATTAATCCTTTTATTGTATTGTTTTATCTAAAGAAAATATTTATTCACATATTTCTCCTTTGCAAACAGGTGATGTTGATTTCTCCAATGTTAATGTGATAGTCTCCCAATCAAAATCATTTTCAAATAATATGCAGTAGAAAAATAACATCTGTAGATTAACTCAAACCATCTTGATAAAATTAAACAGGTGCTCATAAGCATTTCTAAACGCAGAGAAATACATCTGCAGAAACTTGATTTACTGTAATTTTAACTTGAATTATTCTTCATTATAAGTTAGCACACTACCCAAGAAATAGGTGAATCATGATACTTAGTGGAATAAACATATTTAGGAAATCATAATCTTTTAAAAAAGTCTGTTGCTAGTATTTGTGATCATAGATATTTAGAAATCATTTTTTTCTTTTGCTTTGTTTAATATATAAAAAGCATGTTTTCTTTTCATAAATAGAATAGTATGTAACGTCATGTATGAAGATAAAATCCAAATGGATTAAAGACCTTGATATCAGACCTGATACCATAAGATACATAGAACAACACGTAGGTAAAACACTCCAAGACATTGAGACTAAAGGCATCTTCAAGGAGGAAACTGTACTCTCCAAACAAGTAAAAGCAGAGATTAACAGATGGGAATATATTAAGCTGAGAAGTTTCTGCACCTCGAAGGAAACAGTGCCCAGGATACAAGAGCCATCACTGAGCGGGAGAAACTATTCACTTCCCATCAGATAAGGGGCTAATATCCAAAAATTACAAGGCACTGACAGAACTTTACAAAAACAACAACGACAACAAAAAACAACAACAACATCTAATTCTATCAAAAATGGGGAGAAGAAATGGACAGACAATTTGACCAAAAAAAATACAAATGGACAAAAGGCACATAAAAATTGCTTCATATCACTAATCATCAGGGAGAGGCAAATCAAAACAACTATGAGGTACCATCTCATAGATATTGGTGCACATCACAAAGAATGAGAACAAGCAGTGCTGGTGAGGATGTGGAGAGAAAAGAACACTTATTCAGTGCTGGTGGGAATGCCATCTAGTCCAACCTTTATGGAAAGGGATATGGGGATTCCTCCAAAAACTGGAAATTGAGCTATACCATCCTAGGGATATACCCTAGGAACACAAAAATACAATATAAAAATCCCTTCCTTACACTTATATTCATTGCAGCACTATTTACCATAGCCAGACTCTGAAAACAATCAGATGCCCTTTAACAGATGAATAGCTAAAGAAACTGTGGTACATATACACAATGAAATATTATGCAGCCGTCAGGAGAGATGAAGTCATAAAATTTTCCTATACATGGATGTACATGGAATCTATTACGCTGAGTGAAGTAAGTCAGAGGAAGAGAAATAGATGCAGAATAGTCTCACTCATCCAATCATGGTCTGTCTTAGGCTAGCACAGGCCAGGCAGATGTCTTACCACTTGTGCCACCACTCCGGCTCCATAGGTTAAATATAATTTTGTGAAAATACTTCCATGTATCATATAGTATAGCCCATGAAAATGTACTTGATCGTCAGTTTTGCAATATAGTAAATTTAAAGTAGATTTCAAGTACAAAGCGTAATGAAAATCTACTACCTGAAATTTACCACACTGCAGACCTTTCAATAGGATTATGGTAAAACTCTAATAACTCATCATTTGTGACACTGAGCTCTGACTATGTTCCCTTTCTTCCATTTGTAAACTCTTAACATGTACCTATAGATGACATATTTTTCCTTATTTGACTTCCTTCCCTTCCTTTACTGTGACCTGATTTTCCCATACTTAATTATTTTCTCAAGTAAGGTATGAAAGTTAGTCAAATATTTTTCTTTTACTCCACTGTTTGTTAATTTTATGAATTAACATTTAGCACATATATATGTATATATGTACATATAATGAAAGAAGCAGATAAAAATAACAAATATGAGAAATATACAGTTACTTAAAATCAAATTAAATATTTATAGATTTTTCTTAAGTAAAATTCTACAAATTCAGAAAAATAGAGACATATTTTGTGAAGTGATTTATTAAGGAAATGTTCCTGGGAGAAATACTTGAAGCTGTGGAGACAAGAAATAAAATTTAAATAAGTCAAAAATTGCTAGTTTCACATAAAATTCTAGTTTTAGTCTGATCCCACTGGGATTGAAACTTATGTGTAAAAAAGTTTGTTTTACATTTCAGGTAAAGTTCTTGATTTGTCTTTCCCAAGAATTTATATATTCTAGTTTGTATTTGGAGCCAAGCCTCTCCCTACTCAGGGATCACTCCTGACAGGGCTTTGAGGACCATAAGTGGTACTAATGATTGAACCTGGTTTAAAGTGTGTAACATAAATCCCTTGTTCACCAGATCATCTCTCTCAGCCTCAAACATGTTTTAGATGGCCCCTTTATTTTGTTCAAGATGTTTTGCTTCCTATATTTTTCAAAAAAATCCTTTGAGGTAATAAAAAAAATTGATAGGGTTATCAGGACTATACCCAGAAGAATATTATAAAAATAAATATAAAAATAAAATATTATGGAAAATAAATGTAGAAATATATAATTATTAATGATTATCTGAAATTATATATTTGCCATAGAGAACATAAATCTCAAAAAACATATTCAATACATATGTATATTTTTAGAAATACTGAAAAAATAACTCTGCCTATAGAAAAAATATTTGTTTGGTTCTGCACCACACCCTAAATTATCATGGCTTGCTTCTGACTGTGCTCAGAAATCTCTCCTGGAAGTCAACAAGATATCAAATCCAAGTAGTTGTACTATCACTCTGGTCCTGGAAACAATTTTTATATGAATATCAACATTAATAAATTTTCCCTTTTATGGCTGGATGATAGCACAGTGGTAGGGCATTTGCCTTGCATACAGCTGATCCAGGATGGACCTTGGTTTGATCCCTGGTTTCCCAGATGGTCTCCCAAGACAGGAGTGATTTCTGAGTACATAGGCAGGAGTAACCCCAGAGCATCACAGGGTGTGGCCCAAAAAACAAAAAAATATATATTTTCTTTTCCCAGAGGATAATTAAAGATTATTTTTAGTAATTAATAATGCCCAAGTATGGTTATATTTGTGGGTTTATTATTTCTTTAATCTAAATTCTAATAATTAGTGCATATTTTTGGAATTTTATGTGACCAATTCTTTACATATGTGATATATATACATTTGTATATAATTTCAAATAATTAATTAGATACATTCTTAGGAGCAAAGTTAGTGTATTCTGAAAAATGGATTTATGACATTTATTGAATGCTAGATACTTCAATGTTTTTTGTCTTGTTTTGTTTGTTTTGTTTTGGGGCCACACTCAGCAGCACTCAGGGGTTATTCCTGGCTCTGCACTCAGAAATCTCTTCTGGCAGGTATGGGAGACCATATGGGATGAGGGAAATAGAACTCAGATTCATCCTGTTTTGGATGCATGTAAGGCATATGCTCTACTGCTTGCTATCTCTCTGGTCCCCCTTCAATGTTTTCTAATGATAAAATCAGGTGCTTCTAGCTTATGGGCCAGTGACAACTTTAATATAAATCTTTGAAAAATTTAACAGTAATATTTTTTGTTTATTTCTACATTCCCAATCTGCTTTTCAGACTTGTTTTAGAATGTTTTCCTTGGGCCCGGAGAGATAGCACAGCGGTGTTTGCCTTGCAAGCAGCCGATCCAGGACCAAAGGTGTTTGGTTCGAATCCCGGTGTCCCATATGGTCCCCCGTGCCTGCCAGGAGCTATTTCTGAGCAGACAGCCAGGAGTAACCCCTGAGCACTGCCGGGTGTGGCCCAAAAACCAAAAAAAAAAAAAAAAAAAGAATGTTTTCCTTGATTTTCTATTCACGTAAACTGATTAATTTTATTTTCATTTAGTTTTCTTTTAAATTTAGGTCCTGGCAGAAAAATTATTATTTTTAAGCTTCTTATTAGATTAAAAATTAAAAAAATAAAATATAATTGTACTCTAAATGTATACCGATTTCTCCAATAGGGATACACATATTCCAAGTATGTGTTTATTTTGTTTTGTTTTGTTTTGTTTTGTTTTTTTGCTTGTTTTTTTGGCCACACCCGGTGACTCTCAGGGGTGACTCCTGGATATATGCTCAGAAATATCTCCTGCCTTGGGGGACCATATGGGATGCCAGGGAATAGAACCATGGTTGGTCCTAGGTTAGCATGTGCAAGGCAGACACCCTACGCTTACGCCACCGCTCCAGCCCCTATGTGTTACGTTTTTACTTGCAATACTTCATTAACATTTATGGAAGTGTGGTACCACATGCCACAATACTTAGGGTTTATTCCTGTGGTGCATAGAGGGGGTGGTATAGGATACCTGGGATTGAATGCAGGTCAGAGGCATTGCAAGGCAATGGCCCATCACTCTGTACCGTCTCTCCTCCCACTCTTTATGAAGTCTGAATCTTGTTTAACTACAGGTGTGGAATTTATTTTCTGTGACTGTTATTTTTTTCTTTATTTAAACATATTGATTACATATATGATTGTGATTAGGTTTCAGTCATGTAAAGAACACCCCCCTTCACCAGTGCAACATTCCCACCACCAATGTCCCAAATCACCCTCCATCCCACCCCACCCTCACCTGTACTCCAGACAGGCTTTCCAGTTCCCTCATTCATTCACATGACTATGGTAGTTCTCTGTGTAGTTATTTCTATAAGTGCACTCACCACTCTTTGTGGTGAGCTTCATGAAGTGAGCTGGAAGTTCCAGCCCTCCTCTCATTGTCTCTGAGGATTGTTGCAAAAATGACTTTTATTTTTCTTAAAACCCATAGATGAGAGAGACTATTCTGCATCTCTCTCTCTCTCTCTCCCTCTGACTTATTTCACTCAGCATGATAGATTCCATGTACATCCATGTATAGGAAAATTTCATAACTTCATCTCTCCTGACGGCAGCATAATATTCCATTGTGTATATGTACCACAATTTCTATAGCCATTTGTCCATTGAAGGGCATCTTGGTTGTTTCCAGAGCTATATTTCCAGATTTTGGAGGAATCTCCATATCGCTTTCCATAGAGGTTGGACTAGATGGCATTCCCACCAGCAGTGGATAAGAGTTCTGTGACTATTATGTTAGAATATAATGGACTTCTTTCTGGGGGCTTTTCGAATACATATGGTGAAGGCTGGGGATAGCTCTTGATGGTGCTCTGGGATCCCCAGATATTGAATTGGGAAAGGCTGTATCCAAGGCAAGCAACTTCACTTCTGTACTTAGCTATTGAGCTTCATACTTGTTTTTTAAAAGAAGTGTTCTTTCTTTTATATTTTCTAATCTTACCGTTTTTAACAATACATCTTTAAAATTATGTTTATCACCTAAATTTTAAAATTTCTTTATAATTTCTTTTGAAAAAAATTTAGCCATGTTCCATACTGACAATGCCCAAAACCAGAGGTCTTCAAAATAGAGTTTATAGACTAACATGGGAAGGGACAATTCTAGATATATATATCTAGAATATATATATTCTTATATATATTCTTATGAATATATATATATTCATATATATATATATGGCACATAAGGACCTAAGTGTCAGGATTTAAATATATTGGTTTCCAGAGTATTAAGATACATAATTGGTATTAATAAGACTTGTGACTTTTCTTGAGGTGGTTACTTCTTGACACCCTTCAGCATAGTATAGTCATCTTGCATGCAAATAGCAGTAGAGGAAAATAGAATTCTGTAAAAACAAAACTATTAATACTCGCATTAGGAATTTGTTTTAAAACTTTTAATTTTTCTAATATGCTTACACATATGTTAAGCTATTCAATACTGATTAATTATATTGAAGCAAATAAAATAAATTGGGATATTAATGACACTTAACAGTAAATGAGATTTTTAATTTTAGTTTTGATTTTGGGGCCATATCTGGCTATATTTGGTGTTTACTTCTGGCTCTGTACACAAGGATCAGTCCACATAAAGTTCAAGGGATGAAACAGAGTGCTGTGGATCAAATCCAGGTCAGCCACATACAAGGCAAGTGTCTTGCCTAATGTTTAATACTCTTTGTTTTCAAATACATGATTATGTTTATATAATTTTCTCAGTTGTAATTTTAAAGATTAAATGTCTCATAGTAAAAAAATATTTACAGAAAATTCTTCCAGCATTTTCTAGCAACATAAATTAAGCTTTTATAAATTAAGACCTAAGAGAATCTAAAATCTCTAAGAGTGGTGTCAGACTTCTTTAAGAATTTTGATCAATAGGCGGAGAGATAGCATGGAGGTAAGGTGTTTGCCTTTCATGCAGAAAGTCATTGGTTCGAATCCCAGCATCCCATATGGCCCCCTGTGCCTGCCAGTGGCGATTTCTGAGCGTGGAGCCAGAAGTAACTTCTGAGCACTGCCAGGTGTGACCCAAAAATCAAAAAACAAAACAAAACAAAACAATTTTGATCAATCGAGTAACAACAGAGAAAATAGGGTACATAGGGAAAATATTAGTGATATTTATTCTTTGAAATATAACCTCTCAAGAACAAAAATTTAGCACTTGAGATGTTAATGATATAGTGGACAATAATAGGATATTTTAACGAGAAAGATATTGTTATGTTTTAATTTAGATATTGGAAATTTGTGGACTGGAACCAAAACTAGTTAGCCAATCAATTTTGTAAATAAAATTTTCTTGGAACATTGTCTTATTAATTTTAATGTGATTTCTATTCCTGGCTTCGTATTGGAACCATATGGTCTACATTTATCATATAGAGTATGAAATAAATGGACACCTACTGCTTTAAGTCACACTGCTTTTAAAACACAGCAAGAGCAAAATAATGGTAATATCAATGGACAAAAGATACAGAAAGTCTAATATCCTATTACCATTGTTATTTTACAATAACTTTAGAGACATTATTATTTAAATTACAACTTTCTTCTATAGTGTTATTTATAATTCTGGAAGATTTGGAGTAATGTTTCTTTTTTTTATTTCTGCACATATCGTTCCCTTTCCTCTGCAACTGTGACGAATTTAAACTGCAGATTTGGATGTGATGCATACTAAGGGTTTGGTGCCCTTATAGTTAGCTGAGGTATTGGATGAAGGTCACACTCTTACTTTCATTCCTGGCACCTGTCTTGGGGTTTCTCTCTGTGATACTCACATACATGCTTGGTGGAGGTAGGGGAGAAGTTATCTCAATCTTGTCTTGGAATAGCACACCTTTTTTAGCTGTTATATTCACTTGGATGAGTCACAAACATTAGTTGTAGACATGTAGATAACCTGATTGTAGCGCAGTAGGAAATTGTTTTTGCACGGGAAAGCACAGACTTCAGAGATAGTATTCAAAATAGTAGAGCAAGAGATTAACCTTGTAGACTTATGTTTGTAAGCCAAAAAATTTAGACACTGAGCCATCTCCAAATATCTAGAAAAACAGTATTTATCTGGCTTTTATCAAAATATTCTGAACACATGCATGATCATCATCATAAAATTACTTTAGTTATCAATATTCTTAAAAATTCATTCAACTTTAGTTGTTTAAATAAACATTGTTTTTCATATTATAATAAGAATAACTATTAAACACTGACAGAACAAGTCAGAGATGTCTGGGTTTAATTTCTTATGATTTCCTTATTATTTTTTCTTGCATTGATTTTTAATATTCAGGTCAATGTTTTTATTTTTATTTATAATTCTCTACTGACTGCTTTAAATATCATATGGTATGCCACCTATATAATGTCTTTTTAGATTTTATGATTAAAGTTATACATTACAATTATTAAAATTATACACTACAATTATTCCTATTTTGCTATTATTAAACATACACATTATAATTATTCCTATTTACTATAGCAAGCATTACTAATTTTTCTTATGTTCTTTTTTTCACATTTTTATCTTTATTCAAACACCGTGATTACAAATATGATTGTAGTTGTATAATTACAGTCATATAAAGGACATCCCCTTCACCATTGCAAGATTCCCACCACCAATTTCCCAGATATCCATCTTCCCCACCCCATCCACACCTGTACTAGAGACAGGCTTTCTATTTTCCTCATTCATTCACATTGTCATGATAGTTTTCAGTGTAGTCGTTGCTCCAACTGCACTCATCCATCTATGTGGTGAGCTTCATGTCATGAGCTGCACTTAACATGGGTAAATGGGGGGAAATAATGGTTGGGACTGAGGTAGTAAATGATTAGAAATGAGCTTTGTAGGGCAGTATCAAGGTCACAATACAAGATGGATATTATGCATACATAAAATATATGCATATAATACTATCAATATATATTGTAGGCATGGGTGCTCTAGCCCCCGCATGGTTTTGGAAATCGAGACCAAGGAAAAAAATTTCCAGTGACTGTCCCAACATAAACCAGTGCTGCAACAGCCAGCCCTCCCAAAGCACATTCCCACTAGTGTAGGAAGAGGTATTGGGAAAGCCTGATGACTCCTATAGAGTCCACCTGGACCTGCACCCAGGGAAGGCATGGAATCCAGGGGAGAAAAAGGGGGATGACTTGGGGGTCTGCCAAGCCTCCCAACACTCCCCAGGCTAGGGAGAAGGCCTACAGCATGGGGTCTCCCCAAACCACATACCTGGAAAGAGCTGTATAAGCTGAGTTTTTCAGACCTGTTATTTCAGTGTGAAAATTTCTAATTCAGTCGTCACATCCTCTTGATGCTTATTTGTGCTCCAGTCAAGTCTATGGATGCTTTTTAACTCCCTGAACATCTTCCATAATTCTACTCTAAACCTCTTATTTGAGAGAATACATAGCTGTCTTCTACTTTTTGGGTTATCAGAGCAGCCATCTTGATTCTTTAAACATGGGGTTGTACTGCAAAATTTCTCCATTGTTAAGGCTGTAAATTGCTTCTTACAATGTGGAGAAATGGAGTTCAGGGTTTAAAAGATAAGTGCAGCTACGGAGCGAAGCGTAGTGGCCGCACTTTTCAGAAGGGGTCCTGGAGGGATTATGCTTCTTGGTGTCTCTGTGCTGGCTCTGCAGGAAGAAGGCAGAGAGCCGGGCAGCCATCCCTTTTAAGTCTCTGGGTACCCAATCACACGGTAAAAATCTGCCCCTCCTTCGTTGAGTGGGGACATCTTACCGGGAGTGGGTCCTGGAGGGATTATGCTCCTTGGTGTCTCTATGCTGGCTCTGCAGGAAGAAGCTTCTTAAGTGTTCTTTGACTTCATCTTTTTGTTATGTAGTTTTTAAAATTTGATAAACACTTTTTATATCAATACCTATGGATTTTTAAAACCAAATTTGAATGCATAAAGAAATTTTACTTCTAATCCTTCATAGTTTTATTTATTTATTTTTATTTTTATTTTTTTGGAGAGAGAGTATAGAGCTTAATGCTCTTGTTTTTTTTTTAAATATAATTTTTATTTTGATCATCGTGGCTTACATATTGTTGACAATATTATTTTAGGTACATATTTACATAAAATCAAGGGGGATTCCCATCACCAGATTGTATTCCCTATACCTCCATTTTTGTCCTCCCTCCCATTTCCTCTTCCCTCACCCTCAGGGCGGCTAGAATATGTGGTCCCCTCTGTATCTGACCTACCACTTAGTAGTCTTGCACCTGTTTGGTCTTGATGTCTCCCATAGTTTTATTTTTATACATTTATTCCACTATTTCTTTTTTGTTATATAATATATATTTAAGCTCCATGTTTACAAACATGTTCATAATTGGGTTTCAGCCATAACAGGTATAACTTACCACCAGCATTGACTTCCATTTCCCTCCTTCCCCTTCCCCTGCCTGTTTTCAATACAGACATTGTATTTCTCTATCGTCATGGAAGTTGTTAGTGTTGCTCTTTCTCTAACTGCACTTACCACTCTTTGGGATAAGCTTCTTATCATGGACTGATCCTTCCAGCCCTCATAGCTATTTTCTCTGGATAATATTACTATACTAACTTTTATTTTTCTTAAATATCACCGATGAGTGGATGAGTGAGAGTATTCTGTATTTATCTCTCTCTCTCTCTCTCTGACTTATTTCACTCAATATAATAGTTTACATATCCATCCATGTATAAGCAAATTTTGTGACATTATTTTTTCCTAACAGCTGTGTAGTCTTCCATTGAATAGATGTACCATGGTTTCTTTAGCCACTCATCTGTTGGTGGGCATCTGGGTTGTTTCCAGATTCTGGATATTGTAAACAGTGCAACTATGTAAAGATAGGAGTGCAGAGGACATTATTGTATTGTGTTTTTGTGGTCCTAGGGTATATTCCTAGAAGTGGTATTGCTGGATCATGTGGGAGCTCAATTTCCAGTTTTTTAAGGGATAACCATGTTGTTTTCCAGAAAGGCTAAACTAGATTGTTGTATTAATGATTAATTATAATGTCCTAGTGAGGTGAATGGTGGTGAGGCCTTACTCGGGTGGGGTGGACCTGTGCCTGCAGCCCTTTTGGCCGGCAAATCTGTAGCTTCAGGATAACTGTGAAGAAGTGATTCACAGGCAGTCGTTTGAAGTTTCAGAAGAAGTCCAGCTTTATTACAAGGCCTTCATCATCATGTATATATCTCACTGGCTTCTAAGCTAAATAGCTTCTTTCCTGTTCCTCATCCATCCTGGCTGTCTATCTTCTCTCCTCTACCCCCAGGCAACCCCTTAATTACCAATCACAGACCCCTTCCAGCTGTGGGTGGGTCTCACCATACAGGTGAGATTAGCATATGGCATTGAGGAGGGGTAATATTTCCCCCTTCCTTGTTTAAATAAATATGAGAAAAGGTTAGCTTTGTTTTCCTGACCTCTGCCAAAGGTGGGAACTAATAAAACCCAAAGCAACCAAGTTTAAAGTGTATGTAGGTTCAGGATAAAGGTGAAGAAATGATCCACAGCAGTCAGATGAAGTTTCAGGAGAAGTCCAGCTTTATTACAAGGCCCTAATCATCATGTGTTTTTTTTCACATGGCCTCTAAGCTAAGCAGACTCTCTCCTGCTGCTCTGCATCCATCCTGTGTCTGATCTCTCTCTTATCCACCCCCCCAACCCCTTAATTACCAACCACAGACCCCTCCAAGCTGTGGGTGGATCTCACCATCCAGGTGAGATTATTATGACATTAGAAAGGGGGAACTTTTCCCCCTTCCTTGTTTAAATTTTAAAAAGCAAAAGGTTAGCTATTGTTTTCCTGACCTTTGCCAAAGGCAGGAACTAATAAAGCCCATAGCAACACATTTTTAAAGTGTATCATTAAAATATCAGTCTTTTCCATAACTTACAGATATCACAACATTTTTACCTAGACTTCTCTGAGCACAAACATTATAACTTTTCTGCTGATACACTTGTAATTTAAAATTCTTAATACTATTTCTTTCTCCAAGCACTTTTAGACTGGAACATTCTAGTTCCTTTTCACAAACTTCACTAGACAAATTTACAAGAATATTCCTGCAGAAAATACAGTTTGAAAACAGGCTGTGAAATAAAGGTATATAATAAAAAAGTCATAGAAATTGGGAAATATTAATTAGAAAAAAACTATAAGACACATTTAACCAGCAACACAATGATTGATGCAAATAGGGTTAAGAGAAAAACCTGAAACAAAGTTTAGAAACGGGAGGTTTTAAAAAATCAGCTTTTCGGTTGGCCTTCACTGGGCTTCTGTTTTTTTCTCTCCTTTTTCTTCTTTTTCTTTATCACCAAGGTGCCTAGACTCTGGTAAACTGTGGGCGACACCTCAGGGTATGCAGGCTGGCTTTGGCTGTGGCTTTGGCTCTACAGAGCCTCGGGCCTTGTATCTCTATGATGATTGCACTGGAGCATGGAACCTGTCTGCAGGGAGCATGGCTCTCTGTCGCTGCAGCCCCAAGTCTGGAAGTTGAAAACAGTTGAATTTGAGCTGGAAAGTCCGATAGTTCCAGAGCAGAAATCCATGTTGGGGGTTGTTAGTCATCATCTAGATACCAGTCTGCCATCAGTGAAGTTCTGGTCTTTTTCCTCTGTAAGTTTCTGCAAATTGGGAGGCAGAGGTCCTTGGAAAAGGCACTTTTTGTAGGATAAAGGTCGCAATCCTAGGCCTCTGAGGGAGGGGTTCTCCAAGCTTTCAGTTCCCTTGCTTTACTGCCTACTTTGATGCCTGAAGGGGTCTCCACCATGATCAACTCAGATGCCACGTGGTTCAACCTTTTGGGCTCTCCTTTCTCACTCCAACTGAAGAGATCCAAGATTACCCACAAGACCAGGGCACTAACCATCTTTGCTGAGGTCTTCTTGAGTCCACGATTCAAGTCCTTGGTTCCTGTTCGGGTGCCAATATATTGTATTAATTATTAATTATAAACAGTGGTTATAAAGAGTGGTGTGGATGGCTCGACCCTTTGCCTGCAGCCCCTTCGACCTGCTGTCTGTAGGTACAGGGTGATGGTAAAGAAATGATTTCATAGGCAGTCAGATGAAGTTTCAGGAGAAATACAGCTTTATTACAAGGCCTAACTGCGATGTGTGTCTTGTAAGTTGAGCAGCCTCTTTCCTACTGCACAGCATCCATCCTGTGTCTTATCTCTCTCTCCTTCCCCTAGGCAACACCTTAATTACCAACCACAGACCCCTCCCAGCTGTGGGTGAATTCACCATCCAGGTGAGATTAGCATATGGCTTTGGGGAGGTGTAATACTAGACATCATTGCCACCAGCAATGAATGAGAGCTCCTTTCTCCCCACATCCCTGCTAGCAATGGTTGTTCTTGTACATTGTGATGTGTGCCAGTCTCTGTGGCATGAGATGATATCTCATTGTTGCTCTGATTTGCATCTCCCTGATAATTTGCGATGTGAAGCATTTTTTAATGTGCCTTTTGTCCATCTTTATTTCTCCTTTGAGAAAATGTCTGTTCATTTCTTCTGCCCAATTTTTTTTTTGTTTGTTTATTGGGCTACACCCGTTTGACGCTAAATTCTGGCTAAAAGCTCAAAAATTGCCCCTGGCTTGGGGGACTATATGGGACACCGGGAGATCCAACCGCTGTCAGTCCTAGACTAGTGCTTGCAAGGCAGACCCTTACCTCTAGCGCCACCTCTCCAGGCCCTCTTCTCCCTATTTTTTTATGGGGTTAGATTTTTTTTCTCATTAAGTTCTGTCAGTACCTTGTATTTCTCAGATATTAGTCCCTTAAATAATTTGTGTTATGTAAGTATTTTCTCCCATTTCATGTGTGACCTTTTTACCCTAGTCACTGTTTCCATTGAAGTGCAGAAGCTTCTCAGTTTGATGTAATTTCATTTGTTTATGTCTGCTTACACTAATTTGGACAGTGGTGTTTCCGCTTTGAAGATGCTGTTAGTCATAACGCCTACTCTGTTTCTTCTAGTTTATCATGTTGTATGCTTAGGAGATGAAATAGAATTTTTTTCAAAATACCTTTTTTTTTTTTTACAAATACCACTTAATTTTAAATACCTGCCTGGTTATACATAAATTCTGCATTTTTCTAATTTTAAGTAACTATATCTTATTCATAATTGTATTACTGTAAATAATTGTTTATTTTTAGTGGAAAGGAAGACCTTTCTTCATTATTGATATGAGACATTTGTTGCTAATATTTATAACACTTGAAGTATCTTTCCTCTTTCTCAGTCTTGTTTATAGTATTGTCAGTCATTCATTGCACTTTATGTTGTGATTGAATTTGGGTAGGTAGCTCAGATTTAGACACTTTTTATGGTCGGGCAGAGAGAATGACAAACTTTGATATAATACTAGATGTGTGTTGCTGACGCTGTCACCTGGATATAGGACATTTAAGAGTTGAATGACAGAAAAGCAGATAGATCTCACAAGGCAGGCAGGCATAATTTTGTAGGCTGCCATCTATCCATCAGTTAAAGAAGTCAATAGTTATACCTTAAGAGAAGTCAACTGGAATATTTTACCAACAATATGAAATAAAATAAATGATTTAAAATTCTACAATAACAATAATAACTGACTCATATTTTAATATCATGCTTACCTCATTATAAAAACAAATCAGCATTTTTATATGAATCACATAATTACTGTCCCTGATTAGGTAGCAACGGATAGTAGATATCAAGTTATTTATAATAATATAAGTTATAATTAAGTCCACATTTTAATAAAACATATAAGGGAAATATTCTCTCCATTTATCTTTCTTATTTTATTTCTCCAAAAAACTTAAATGTAAGATTGTAATACTAGAGATTAAATGCCAGGAAAATTGGGGAATAAAACCAATTCAATTTATTTATCAATCATGTAAAGAAACAAATTTAATATGGTTAATGAATAAATAAATATGTGTGTGCAGCATTAATATAAAAGAAAAGGGCTGAACAGCATAAGAAAAAAATGAGTTGAAGAGAAATTGGGTACTGTGTGAATTAAAATGCTGAAAACTTCTTGTGGATAGTGAGGTAACCTTCACTAAATCTGCTTGAAATAGACTTTGAAACTGACTTCCAAGGACAGATAATATTCCATAAATTAATATGAATGAGAATTTTAAAAATCAATTTTTTGATTAATTAAACACTCTAGTTATCTTTATTACTTCCTTTATGGTTATATCAATGAATTGATAGTTTTTGGTAAATACTATTGTAAAATGATGAGATGCTTCAGCACTATTATCAAGTGCTGAATCCTATTTTTCATCTCTTTTTGGATATTTTGCAGTATTATGAATGGTTCTATAGTTTCCATTCCAATGTGCACTGAGGCCTGTCTTTATTATGCTACTACCTTCCTTCAATATCCTCCTCCTGTGACAGATTTGGGTCCATTCATCTTAGGTGTTTTTTGAATGATTAGATTTCTCAATATTACTGAGTATGATGGGATCTTTCTTGCATTATGGAGTGATTTGTGATCTATATGCTTGAGAGTGTATTCTTTTTCTTTATTGTTATTTGTTTGTTTGTTTTTTGGGCCACATCCAGTTACCAGCTCAGGGTTTACTCCTGGCTATGCGTTCAGAAATCTCTTCTGGCTTTGCGGACCATATGGGATGCTGGAGAATTAAACTTGCGGTATGTCCTACGCTAGTGCGGGCAAGGGAGATGCCTTACCGCTTGCGCCACCACTCCGGCCTCGAGAGTGTATTCTTGTAATTACGTAGAAACTACGTTATTGACAACTAGCATTATTGAGAACCTACAGTAATTGATGCATTTTTATATAATTTATATTTTACAATTAAAGGAATAACCATCTATAATTCTCTAACCATGAAAGTTTCATTTTATTGTTAATTAACTCAAAGACATGGCGACCCATAGAGATGTTTATTCACAACAAACAAGTTGTGACTATATTCACTATAACATAGTCTTAGAGTGCTATATTTTTAATAGAACAAAAGTTCTATTATTTTTTAAAGATACACAAGCACCATTAGCAGTATTGCAACTTTTAGCATTTCAATCAATAAAGATTAAAAAATAAATAAATTAAGACAAGAGAAAAACATAATCTAAGAAAAGACTGATTGCAGACTATTGGGCTCCAAGCTGTCTATTTTTCTTTGCTTTAGATAAAAGGGTTAAACCTACAGTTTTCTTCATTGTTTCAGAGTTTGGAAAAAGAGAAAGAAAACTTTGATTCACAACAGTCCAATTCCAATGATCACTGATAACTTTTATTTCTGAGTTCAAGTTTTTATTACTTTTACATTAGTTCCAGTTTTCATGTAAAATATTAATATTATATTGTACTGGCTTAACATAATATTTTATATTTTTCACATAACAGGTGTATAACATATAACAAAATATTTCTCTATTTCCATATAATTTTGACCCATCTATATGTACAAATTTATAATAATTAAACTAATTAGCTAATAATTAAATTAATAATGTATTTATTATAGAATGAATTTATTTGCCATGGTAAGGCAAGAAGTAAACAGCAGCTCTGGCATTTGAAACCAGAATGACACAATGTATGTGTCTATAAATATATAATCATTTTGCTGTTATTTATTTTATGCACATTTTTATTTGTTATAAATTCCTATTTAATACATGACTTAATAAATACTTTATTTTGAATATAAAATTTATTTTTATCAAATGTTTAAAATTAATTTCTTTGAAATGTATAATTTTTATTTGGCTTTTTTATTTTTAATAATTTATCTGTGTGTATTGTTAGCCTTAGACTTTATATTTTAGCCTATTAAATTAGAAAAAGAAATAAGATTTGTTCCATTTTTTCAGTATATACTTCATTCTGTAAACTTTACAATTTCAAAAGAATAAAATCAGAATCAATCAGCACAAAAGAGTGATTTTGAAATGTTTACACTAGCGTATTAAGTTTTAAGAAACACCTTTTTTAGATACATGATTTTAAACATAAAATTTAATATGTGCAGTTGTCCCTACTAAGATATATTTATTTTTTATTTAATTTAATTTTATTGAAACCATTGTGATTTACAAAGTCCTTCAGAGTAGGGTTTCAGACATACAAATAATCAGGGTTGATCCCAACCTCTCTTCACCAATATTTCTGAGTGTATCCCACACCACCCCAACCTACTTCCTAGCCTGCTGGTATAACAGGCCAGTGTAAGTTTAGATTGTTAAAGTTTGGGGCTCTTGATTTTATTATTTTTGCTTTCGGTTTGATTATTAGTTCTATCATTTTTAATACCACCAATGCACCTGAAACCACTTGTCTTCCAGCCTCCATCCTTTCAATTTGTTTTTCTCCTCTCAATTTCTTTTCTTCTCTTTGCTATACTCTGAGGCCAAGGATATTTGAGACAATTTCCATTTAAATTATTGCACTTCTTCATGCAGTCATTCTAAATACTGCATACAAATGATAACATTCTCTATTTATCCTCCTTTATCTGTCATACTTTATTTAACATAATATCATTCAGTTCCATCCATGTTGCAGCAAATTGCGTGATTGCATCATTCCTTACAGCTATGTAGTATTTCATTGTATATATATATACATACATATATATATATGTATATATATACATATATGTACCACATTTCATGATCCACTCGTCTGTTGTTGGACATGTAGGTTGTTTTCAAGTCTAGTTATTGTACTAAGTGCTGCAATGAATAGCAGTGTGCATACTTCCTTTTGAATTGAGTCCAAAAGATAGGTGGCCAAAAGTGGGATTGCTGAGTGCTGTAGCAGCTCAAGTTTACTGCGAACCCTCCAAAATGTTTTCCATAGGGGTTGGACCAGGCAGCATTCCCACCAGCAGTTAATGAGAGTTCCTTTCTCACTACAACCCCGCCAACACAAATTGTTCCCAGTATTTTTTTTGGTTATTTATTTATTTATTTATTTATTTATTTATTTATTTATATTTATTTAGGCCACATCTGGTGGTGCACAGGGGTTACTTCTGGCTCTGAGCTCAGAGATGTGATAAAACATATAAAAATGAATTAGTTGATACCATCTACAAACCTAATGTTTACCATTTACTCTGAATTCTCTCTCTCTCTCTCTCTCTCTCTCTCTCTCTCTCTCTCTCGTTTTTGCGACATCTGGTGCCACTTATGCACTTATGAATTTCTTCTGGCTCTGAATTTGCACATAGGGATTCCTATAGAATTTGAGCCTAAATTGGCCACGTGAAAGGCAAACACTCAACCCACTGTGCTATAAATTTGGCTTCTCTATGAGATATCTTAAATAATAATGTGAAGCTTAGTGATATATTTTTACATACAAAGAGTCAAAGCAATTGATTCATTTAAAATTTAACTAATTTGTGTGTAATATGCAGTTTTCTCTCAATTTTAGTTTTTATACCTTCATCTGCTGCTGCACAAGTACCTTAAACATCCTGCTCTAAAGAGGCCAGAGCAAGTTGTTGTGGTAAAGACTCCAGAGCCAGTTAATGAGTGATCAAAGCCATGTTCTTTCACTTATTAGTTTGGGCTTCATTCTCTTTTCTATGTAACTGAAATACAAACAGTATCTACATCCATCCTAGGATTGTTTTTCATATTTGGAAACATATGAGTAAAACCATTAGAAAGTGCAACCTAAATTAGGCAAGAAATTTTAGTAAATGTTAACTAATATAATTATAACATTTCATTTATACTTGACAATGTGGCACCATTATTTTATAGAAAAAATAATGCTTTATAATAATGACAAATATAATAGAGAACTATATTTTCACCTTTCTCATGTGCAATTTCCTTCATGAAAAATTAATATTCAACCATAGAAGAATCAAATTAAATTATTGTTTAAATGATCATTTCCATAGTTTAGGATACAGACAAAACTGAATGAATATAATATTTAATTTGCCAAAATATTTTAATTTTGTGAGTGATTTTGTGAGTGATACTAAAGTAACACATAATATTTTGTTCTATACATATTTGACATCAGTAATTTCTTTAGGCCTTATTTACATATAGTAAAGAATTCACTTTTTTGACAATATTGAAAGTAAATAATAATTGAAGAGTGGATATGTAAAGCTTTTTTATGAAGAATGGATTTATGTGAATTTTATTAAAATGTCCTCAGGCAATTAAACTGCTAATTGGTACTGAAACCTTCATAAATAAAAGAAAAGAAGTTAAGAAGGGTAAAAAGTCTTTCCTTTTCAAAATTTAGCTACTTTGATATACAACTCCAAGAAAACTTCTTAGACTCTAATTTTTAGATGTGCCACTTTTTATTGAAAAGTAGCAGGAGGAAAATCCCCTGGTAACATGTCAACTTTATACCTGAAGGCTTTTCAAATAATGTACGAAACATGCATAAAACTGTTAAGCAAATAATGGATTTTGTGCAAGGCATATTCCCAGGTGGAATTTTGCAAATATAGCTTGTATTGTACTGTTATATCAGGTGAACCCAAGAACAGAGGGCAAAATTGCTATTAAGAGTAAATGATTGGAATCCAATTTTTCTGTTAACTGAACTGAACCCATAAGCACATTTTAATATTCCTCAGATTTGATAGGCATATTCTATTAGAAATTTTCTTCTCACTTTAATCTGTAATTTGGTACTTAATTATTTGCATAAAATAAATCATCACTTGAAACTTATATTAAGAACACACAAATAAGCTATTTTTACACACACCAGTACTTAGAAAAATTTGCTTGCCAAGCTTGAAATAGAAAAATTAATAAAATGAGTATCTAAGCATTTTATTTTCATTGTATTCTCGAATACATTTTAAAGCATAATTGAGAAAATATATTTATATTGACTTCCTAATAAGGAAATATTTACTTCATTTGATACGGTAATCTGGAAAACAAACTGCTTTATCTCATTTCTAATAATAAATCAAATTTAAATAAAACATTTTATAGATATAAACATTACATGCTCATAGTTTTCCAATAATATTTTCTATGAAATATTAAAATTATGAGTCTGGAAAGACAGTAGAGTGAGTAGGCTGCTTGTTCAGCACACAGCTGACTCAAGTTCAATTCCCCAAAAGAAAAACTGGTTCTCCTAACCAAAAGAGTGATTTCTGAGCGCAAACTAGGTGTAAACCCTGCACATTAATTTTGTGGTCTCAAAAAAAAGTGTTAAAATACACATTAATTCAATATGAAGTATTAAGTTTCAAATACTATACATTTACTTGTTGTCTATGAAGTTTGTTTCCCTTTAAGAAAATTTGAATTCAGATGATGTACTCCTTGAGATTATTTATAGAGAAAATTTTCTTTACTGTCTAATTTATGAATTCTGAAAGATTGATTAACTCTTATATGTTATAGTTCTAGAAATACCATCTCTAGACGTGTTAGAGGAAAATAGGAAAATTGCTTCTCTTTGGGGGGGAGGAGGGTTTGGGTCACACCCAACAGCGCTCAGGGTTACTCCTAGCAGGCTCAGGGGACTATATGGGATGCGGGGATTCAAATCACCGTCCATCCTGGATCGGCTGCATGCAAGACAAATGCCCAACCTCTGTGCTATCTCTCTGGTCCCAGAAAACTGCTTCTGTTCTTACAGATTATAATGTCGTTTAAACAAAAAATTGGGAGGAGACAATTGATATTAATTTTCCACTATAATGAGCTTTTAGCACAACTTTTTTCTATCACTGAATATTTGCTGATATCCTTAATAGAAGCATCACGATTTATTCTAGAATAGATAGTCACACTTTACTTATAAAGTTATAGCATAGCACTTATGTCACACTTACAAAATTAGAGCATCATAATTACTAGGAACCAGTATCATGTCATTGCTTTTTCAGATTGTTTCTTGCTTCTTGCTCTGTACCCTTTGGCAGCCTCAATTTGTTTTGCTATTTTCCCATTAGGCCTTTGACTACTTTTTTGGCTTTGTTTCTTTATATTTCATATAAGTAAGATGATCCAGTGTTTTTCTTTCTCCTACTTCACTCAGGACTGGTAGATAGTGAAATGAAAGATTTCTGCCTTTCATAGCTGAATTTTATTTCATTGTATGATTATAACTCCATACTTTTATAAACCTATCTGTTAGAGGATCATTTTTAACAATTGAATTAGCTACTATACAATAAACTACTGTAGATTGAATATATCTTTAAAAATTTGATATATCTTTAAGAATTTAATATTTTTCTGTTGTTGGATTTAATGCAAAGTAATGGAGTTTGAGTAATAGGCGGTTTGTTTTAAATTTTTTGACAAATCTACATATTTTCACAAGGAGTGAAAATTCCATATGTGAATGAGGGTTTCTTTTATACTGGATTATCTCCATCACTGATTATTGTCAAACTTTTTGGTACAGAGAGGCTATTATCACTGATGTAAGGTGATATCACATTTTTATTTCCCTGATAAACAGTAATGATTAAATTTTAACTGAATGTGCTCATTTCTCTTTGAGAAACTGTTCAACTTCTTGTCCTATTTCTAAATAGCATTGTTTTTTTAATGTGGTTGAGTCCTTTGTATCAGATATTGATCTTTTTCAGATATATGCTGTGATTATGAATTCTCCTTTTCTTTAGGGTTTGTTTTTATTTTAAATAAAGTATTTTTACAGTGCATACATTTTTATAGTTTCCTGTATTCCCATATACTTATTTTAATTTTATTTTACTTTGCTAATGGATTTAAATGCAGTTAATATCACAGAGCTCTTATATTTTTAATACTTTATTTATTTTTTTTTTTGTGGTTTTTGGGTCACACCCGGCAGTGCTCAGGGGTTACTCCTGGCTATGCGCTCAGAAGTTGCTCCTGGCAGGCACGGGGGACCATATGGGACGCTGGGATTCGAACCAATGACCTCTTGCATGAAAGGCAAACGCCTTACCTCCATGCTATCTCTCCAGCCCCAATACTTTATTTTTTAATCTTTTTGATATAGTGGTACTTCACTAACATAACCTTTTGAGCCTGAAGTCTATGCTATCCAATATTAGTATGACTACCAAAGATCTTTTTAGGGAGTAATTTGCTTATAGGATTGCCTTCCAAACTTTGACTTTTAGTCTGCATTTACTCTGACTATTCAAATATGTTTCTTACAAACAGCAAAATGTTGGGTTCAATTTTCTGATTTGTTTTGCCACACTGTGTCTCATAATTGGTACAGTCTATTGAGGTTGAGAACAATTATTATCATAAATTTTTTGGCCATTTTAGTAGGAGTTGGGTGTATTTGTGGGGTTTATTTTGCCTTGAAATAGACCCATCTGTTCTTTTTTGGTTGATTTTTATCTATGCAGTTCCTGAGCTGTTGTTTATTTGTGAAACTATATATCCTGCCTTCAAACCTAAATAAAAATGTGGCTGGGTAAAGTATAATTGGTGAAGCATTCAATATTTTCACGATATCCCACAAATGCCTTCAGGCCTAGAGTATTGCTTGTGATAATTCTGCTATAAATATTTGTATGCAATTTTTTTCTTTGATCTTAATGCTTTCAGAATTCTGTATCTATGGTTTGTATATTGTGATTAGGCTTGACCTTGGGGTGCTTTTACTTGGCTCTCTTTTTAGCTGTTACTCTATGGGTGTCCAGGATGTGTGTGCATGCATTCTTCAGCGCTGGGAATTTTTTAGCAATGTTATCTTTAACTTTTGATTTTTTATAGGATTTTTATTTCTGGCTTTCTGTGACCCCAATGATTCTTACATAGTTTTGTTGGATTTATCCTGGCAGGTCTATTGTTTGTTCACTGATTTTGAGGTGTTTATCCCCATATTATCTTCAGTTATTTTAAGGGTTGTTTCCATATTCTGGAGGTGTTAAGTAGCTCACCTTTGAGCTCACTGATTCTTTCCTAAGTTGTCCTAATTGGTGAGGCTTCCAGTGAGTTTTTCATTATTTCTTTTTCTTTTTCTTTTTTTTATTTTGGTTTTTGAATCACACCCGGCGTTGCTCAGAGGTTACTCCTGACTCTATGCTCAGAAATCACTCCTGGCAGGCTCGGGGGACCATATGGAATGCCAGGATTCGAACCAATGTCTTTCTGCATACAAGGTAAACACCCTACCTCCATGCTATCTTTCCGGCCCCTCCTTTGTATATGTTTTAGGTGTATTATTTAATAAGTATAAATCTTATTGTATAATTCCTATTTAAATATAGTATTCCCAATCCCTTCTTTTAATTTGTTTTGTAGTAAATTATAGTTGATAAGTTTATCTTGGGGTTCTGAGTTCATGTTAGAACCAGCTTATAAGAACTGTTTAGTTACTTTTCCCCCTATATGCACCAGTAGTACCATGTGGCATTATATTTTAATGCATAGGCACATTAAAATGGAAAATCTTACATATAGCAATAAGTTCTTATCTAATAAGGATATAAAATCATAAATCTAAAATTACAGGAGGCTTTTCTCTCTGAACATTTATCATAGTGCTTGATTTAGGCTTCAGTCAATTAGACATACAGCTATTCAGTCCTGAACCTTGGATTCAGCCCTGAATCTTTGGAACTGGCATGGTTTTCTTTTACATCATCAGAAATGAAGCTTCTATCCGGGAAGGTCCTAATGCCCCTTTAGCACCGACTTGATCTAGGGTGGTTTTATATGACACCCTGACGACTTGGAAACACCAACAACTTGATTACAGGGCAGGTTTCTCTGCATCGCCATCTTATAGTGAGATGAAACCAGAAGATGCTCCCTGACAGCCTGACTTTGACGTAGGGTCTGTGCTAATCCAATATCTCTAATTACAGAAAATTGACTGTGACCATTGGGATTAATAAGAACTTTTACTGGGACTATGAAGAAATATTTGGGGGTTAGCAACTTTAGTATGCCCAGAGCCTGTATTTGGTCTTATGGCAGGATGCTTCATGGGTAGAGTCTCCTACATTTTTTAGGCCAAAAATTTTCCTTTTTATTTTTCTTAACCTTTGCTGTGCCTATGCAAAAACTTCCACATACCTTATTTTTTGTTTATTTTTTTCTGCTTTTTTTATTTTTTATCTTTATAAATAAGAGTTCCTGCCTTTTTCATAGAACTTTGGGAGAAGGATTATTTTCTTTTACCTCAGATTTCTGTATTTTTCTATACAGTTAAGGAAGGAAAAAAGGCAAACCTGGGTATCAGAGTCCAAGTGGTCTCAAGTGTAGTGGTGAAGAAAAAAATATGGAGAGAACTAAATATTCAGCCAAAGTCAACTATAAAATAAAGAGACTTAAACTTTAATAATCTAATATGGGACTAGAAACAGTCCTGAAGGCAAAGGGTTGCGGTATAGAATGCATTCTTGGATCATTGGTGGAGGGAGGTCTACACCAGTAGTGGGAATGGCCCTGATTCACTTAATTGAAATTAAACTATGAAGGACTTTGTAGATCACAATAATTTAAATAAAATAAAATTTAAAATAAAAAAGCCTTATTCTTGACACTCATATTTTAGTAGAACAAATATTAACAGTTTATTATTTTTATACTCAATTTACCTGGCTGAAATTTGAAATTTTCACATTATACACCTTGTAAACTCACTTGCTCAGCAGAAAAATAAATTTTGAAAATAATTAATTATTGATAGTGCCAGAATATTTTGAAAGTGTGAAAAGTGGATGCTGGACTAAATTATATTTTTCTAAAATAAAACAAATGGGAAAATACTTAAGTCAAGAATTTAGGTAAAATAAAAAATTATTAAAATTAATTTAACATTTTGAAAAGTAGATTTTTTAGTTCTAAATAAAAACTATATTCAAGGGCCTTAAGAATAAAATACATAAAATTAATGTGTGTGGTCAATTAAATTTTAGCTCATTACAGAAAAATTAATGGATACTTGTATAAAATTGAAAATCTTTCTATTTAGGGAACATGAATATGTACTAATGACAATTAACAAAATTTTATGATTTTATAATGCAGCACCTGCAAGAGATCAATAAGAGATATAATTCACTGTAATTTGTTTCAAGGTTAGAATTAGCAGAACAAAAACACTAGAAATAGTCAAGAGGACAATAATTAGAGGGTATAGATAAGAGCATATAGGAATTAATGTGCCCATGGAAACCAAGTCAAAAGGTAAATAAGATCATAATATAAAATTTAAAAGGGTATTTGAAATAAAATAAAAATTATCTGTGTGGGTAAAAGAAATTAAAAATTATTTTGTGAATAATTCATACCGTTTAGGTGTCCCATGAACTTTTTAGAAAAACAAAATATCCATACGTATTTTGAGACAAAACTAGTTTGGAATACAAACCATATATAATGTATACTTACATTTTATGAATGGTCAAAATTATTAGAAAATTATGAAATCATGAAAGGACTTGGCATTCTCAGATCGGAAATATCTTACATGATAATATAAGGTTCAGCTTAATCTACATCAGAATGGTGAGTACTTTTTAGATATATAGAATGAAAAGTGTTAATTCCTATGTGTTTTAGGAGCACAATTTGGACATAATCTTATAGAAGAAATGAAAACTTTAATAATTTATGATGCACTAATTTTAAATATTTTCCCCTTTTAATGAAAAACTATTGATTTAAATATTATGTAAGTTTCATGTAGTTTTATATCTCAGTAAATTTTAGGTTACATCACACCCACAACCAAAGTTCTATTCCTTTTTTCACTATTCAGTTAATCATCATTTCTGTCCCTTGATTTCTTTCTTCCCCAAAACATACGCGTTCAACAAGTGATTAATATCAAAAATACAACTCACTGATAATATAAAAGATTAAAGAAAACTACATAAAAATGGACAGAAATCTGTGGCCCTCCTTCTCACCCCCCCAAAAATGTGGACTGTTGCTTGATACCGGATTCAGCTCCAGAAGGACCCCCAGTTCAAGAACTCTACCAGAACCCTTTCTGCTGCAAATCATTTCTCAAATTCAACAAGACCAGGGTGTGTGATTAAAAATGTGCCCTGTGTAGTTAATCCCATGACAGTTTACTTCAATGGTGGAGAAACCCTGTAGCTTTTAGGCCAAGGGAATTCTCTCTAATGTTTCCAATATTTACTATGCCTATGCAGGATAAAAAAAAAAGCACAAAATAATCTTTTTTTAATCTATCTATTTACTTATATTTTTGATCTCTTTGTTTGAGTTTGGATATTGAATATTGGATATTGAAGTTGTTGTCTCCAATTTTTTTTCCCTTTTTCCTTTTTGCACTCTATTATGTCTTCATTTTAGGACCGTGGTTATTATGTGGTGCTTGTCTTTATTGCTGTAGTGCTCACTGGATTTTTTTTTAATGTGAGATCTCCTTTTGTATGGTTGTGGTGTTTCACTTCCTTTTTCTCTTTTTTCTCTCAAACTAAGGTTGAGAGCCTCTAAAAGTACTCTGCCCATTTTCAGCTTATTTGACTTTTACCCCATTTCATTGGTCTTCTTTTCTTCAAACAAAACCACATAAATTGAACTATCTAGTACTGCCTCTCAAATTGAAGGGGAAAGAGTGGAGAGTATCAAGACCAAACAGTTATATATTGTTGTTGTTCTTTCTTTTGTTTTGTTTTGTTTTGGGTTTATTTGGGGTCTATGTGTTCTTTGTTTTGTTTTTATTTTGGGACCATGGTTATTGTTTGGTTGTCTTTATTGCTGTGGTGCTTTTCTGGTTTTCTTTGTTTGATTTATTTTTCTATTGTTGTTATGATTTTCTTCCTTTTTCTCTTTCTTTTCTTAATTTGATATTTATAGCCATTAGAAAGACACCTCCTGTTTTTTGCTTGTTTTATTTTTGCACCCTCTCTCTTTTTCTTTTTTACTTTCCTTCAAACAGAACCACATAGCTTGAACTATCTTGTTCTGCTTCACAAATTGAGGGGGGAATAATAGAGGGTACCAAGACCAAACAGTCGTATGAACTTTGAGTAGAAAAAAATGATCAGACTTAAACACCAAATCCAAAGCCAGTGACACAAAATTGATACCCAATCTATAACAAGCTAGACACAGATGGGACCACTTATACTAGCAGCCTGGGCGGCAAAGGAGGGGTATTTGGAATGCATGCTGGGAACAGGGGTGGAGGGAGGACAACATTGGTGGTGGGAAAACCCCTGATTCATTGTCACTATGTACCTAAAATATTACTGTGAAAGATTTGTAATCCACTTTGGTCAAAATAAAAAATATTATTAAAAAATAAAAATGGAAGAAGATATGAATAGACACCTTTAAAGGAAAAATACAAATGATTAATATCCATAAAAATATTTTCATCACTTTGTTGGAATGCATGAGTTAAAACCATTTAAGTGTGTTTGTAAGACTTTTTGTGAATTAAATATATTTGAGTGTTCATAAATACACACATAGTAATCAGCTGTTAAGAATAATATACTGTTTTATTTTTTGTACTTGTATGGGATCATGTAGCTCATATTAAGTGAAATAAATCAAGGAGAAAGACTAAATTATATAATATAATTTTTTAAGGTACATAAAGAAAAAAGCAAAGGAAGAAACAATGCTAATTAAACAAACCTCCTGAAAACAGGATTTAGGTTACTAAATTGATGGTGTCGACTGAGAGAGCCCAATGACTATATTAGAGAAATATTGATACTTATTTGGCCTGATACGGTAACATTATACCTTCAAAACATACAATTATATTTACATGTCTATGAAATGGTGTTACCACAATTAAAATTATTAAAGCAGTACAGATAAATGGCTTTGGAAAGTATTCAAAGTAAGTGTTAGACATTGAGATTAATTCCCTGATTTCTTTTGTATAAAGCTAGATGGTATTGATAGTCCTAAGACCTGACATTTCCCACCACAAGGGGAAAAAATCCTGATCTTTGGGCATAATTTAGTGACTTAATTTGGAGTATCTACCTTATAAGCTTAAGGTTTTGAATTAAGTACTTGGTGCAAGAAGAGGTGCTGAGCATGGTACTGTCACATTACTCTCCATACTTCTGTTAAAGGATTTCAGTCTGCAAGAAGTGATGACTGGTGATATAAATCCATTAGAAAAATGGACCCTGACATGTCACCTCTATTGAAACAGCACCACTAAAAGAAGTGAAGGAATTAGATAGCAAAGGTCAACACCTGGTTTGAAGTCCAGAACCACTAATGGTCTAGGAGTAATTTTTGGAGGTGGGGGTGGGGATTAGTTAGACCAGATCTAGCTCTGATCAAGGCTCATTCCTGACTCTGCAATCAGTGATCACTCCTGATGCTCATGGGGAGCTGTAAAGGGTACTGGAGTTAAACCTGGATGGGCCGCCTGCAAGGCAAGCACCATACTTGCTATCACTCTGACCCCACGGGAGTAATTTCTAATAAGATCCAAGAGTAGTTCCTGAGTACCATTAGCTGTGCTCTAACTGCACCCCATACTCTGCCAGGTAAAATAAAATAAAGATAATTGTTTTAACTGCACGCAACTTTGAGTGTGTGGCCACCATACCTTAATACATAAATCCTTTTTAGACCTAAAACTGAACTGTCTGGTCCTTGTAAGTTTTTTTTTTAATAAATGTTTAAGGTAATTGCAACAACACAACAATAATGGCAATGAAAGAAAAGGGCAAATATTCATACTTTTTGTGTTTTTTGGGTCACACCAACCAGTTTTCAGGGCTTAATCCTGGGTTTATACTTAGGTAATACTTCTGCCAATACTCAGGGGACAATATAGAAATTAAACCTGGGTCAGCTGCATGCAAGGTAAGTGTTTTACCTGTTCTAATATCTCTTCTGCCTTAAATAATAATATTTAAATAAAAAAGTTTAGCATATTTATTTTAGCATTTTTCATACTGTTATATAATGTATATAAATGATAAAATATATAACATGTAATTATATTTAAATCTATAGATAATATATACTATATTTTAGATCCTTTAAAATTTGTCTAACAGACTTGGTTAACTGACATTATAAATTTAAGTGTAGTCTCCTAAGCATATATTCATAATTAAAATTGGGCTTTGAAGTGAAAGTGACATTGCTCAGTGAGAAGTTACTCAAATTGATTTTGTGACTGCATTTAAGTGATTCATATATATACTAAAGGGACTATTTTAGTGTCCCAAAAGTTCCATCTACATGATAGACCTACACTACACAATAGACCTGAGAGACATTTGGATAGTTAAATGTTCCACTTCTCACCTGCTGATCTGACATAATATAGACACTACCTTAGGAAATTTATCATCAAATAACAGATGATTATAGTTCTCCATGATGTGTAAATCCAAAGAGACCACTTATTCTTGAAAAATTCACATATAATCCTGTTAAATATTTGGTCTTCAAATCTCCTCTTGAAGAGATAGAATTCCTTAATTTGATTGGCTAACAAACTGATATTGTAGGAAAGTTCCATATTAATAAAGGATAGTTATATTGTATGAAAATTAATAAGTTGGTTGTATCTTTACAAGAACAAATTAATTATATGTAAATGATAATACATAAAATACTTGGCTTTATAGCCTGTCTAAAGCATGTGGCTTAGTTTTTATGTTTAATTTTGTCATAAAATATCTGTTTAAATAGTTATACATTTATTTTTTAGGTGAGGGATTATTCTCAAAAAGTACACTGGGGTCTATTTATGTACTTTCAAAGACACTAGATGGCTAGAAGGACAGCTCAATCATAGAGCCTAAGAACGTAAATCTGTTTGCCTCCTGCTGTTCTAGGGCTATCCAAATCAACCTAGTGTTCCTTAGAGCCTTATCAGGCAGTCCTTGATTAGAAAAGTTTCTGGATTTTAATGTCTAAGTCTTTTATTTCACCTGAATTTTAAACTCTCATTATGGCCTGGCAAATTGGTTCTTAAGATTCTAAAGTGTCATTCTAATTTTAAGAAACAAAGAATTTTAAATACATATTGATTGTGAGATAAACTCTAGATGAAATATGATTATACTTGTTTTAACCTAGGTAATTGATATATTTATGGTAGAATTTTTCAGAATAATTTTAAATGCATTAGAGCTTTTTTTCAATAAGATTTTATAAGCTCAATTTTATTTCATGCCTGAACATAGCTAGTAGCATATGAACTTTTGATTTTAATTTATATTTCTCAACAGATGCCTATAATGGAGAGACTTAAAAACCATTACCTAATTAATTTCTAGTTTCTAAGTGCAGCAGCGAGTATAAATGACAAAATATTGAAATGAGAATTACTTAATTCTTTATGTGATTTAGACAAGTACAAGTAAAATGAATGTGCATATATTTCAATTATCAAACATTTTATTCATTGAACAAATGTTTATGAAGTACATATTGTGCTTTAGTGCATTAGTTTAGGCTCTGGGAAATTTAAAACCCTATATAAAAGTTAGACTGTAGATATAAGGAAATTAGAGATGAATAAAAGACAGAATAACCTAAAAATCTAGGAAAAAAATTCCTTAGAAAAATTGTCTAATCTCTAATTGAATTTCACTACACACTAATGTAAAGCTCTCTATTCATATATTATCGACTCAAATTATCAATTTTATAGCTAAAATAAAACTAAATAGGATATACAAAGTTTAAATAAAAGTGATAAAATAAATACCCATGTAACCATAACCAGCTTAATAAATGAACTTATTTTTTATCAAATATTATAAGACTGATCAAGTGAATAATGCTTTGATATTTATTTTATATTTGTCTTTCTTTTAAATTTTAAGTTTATTTATCCATTTATCTATCAATGTATCTATCAATTTATCTATCTATCTATCTATCTATTTATTTATTTATTTATTTTACTCCTAGCATTTCTCAGGGCTTACTCCTGGCTCTCTGTTTTCAGGGATCATTTCTTGTGGTACTCTGGATTCTTCTTGGAATATCATGTATAGGCTTAACTCATAGTACTATCCAGCTTCATAATTTCTTAGTTTTAGGACTATAGCAGACAGATAATAGTACTTATTCCTTGCTTTGAAGCCAGAAAAAACTATTGGCTATATGTAGTATAGCCACTGTACTAAGAGATCATAAGAGAAATCAGAGAATCAATCCTGGTTGTTTATGTACAAGAAACCACCCTATCCATTATACCATAGATCAGGTTCTATCCTAGTCTTTATAACTTCTTTCTTTCTTTCTTTCTTTTTTTTAAACTTCTCTTTTTGTTGTTGTCAGGTTAGAGATCTTGGTACAGAACCTATGTCAAAGTCAGGATGATGTGGAGCATCTTCCGGTTTCATCTCACCATTATTGGCAATGCAGAGAACTCTGCAAGTCCCTTTAAGTCTTTTGAAATAGTTTGGGGGTTAGGGATAAAATCCAGAGCACAACTTCAGCTTGTGATTTGGTCTTGTGTAGTCTAAAAAATGGCTCTCAGCAGTCACACATGAGGAAATGTCCTCTAGCCTTGAGATCAGAAGCTGAATCTGGTAGCAAGCAAAAGTTCACAGTGAAGGGTGATGAGGGAAAAGGGGCCACCGAAAGCAAATCAATAGCAGCAGAGCATTAGCTTCTTCCCAGGCTGAGATCCTATCTTTTCACTTTAGGAAATGGTTGGCAACTGGCTGGGGTGGATGAATGTTCTGATTTGTGAGGAGTTAAGAAATGAAAGCAAAAAGAGTTAAATGGGGGAAATAATAGATGGAGATGAGAGAATTGGGGCTAAAAAATAATTTGTAAAATGGTAAGCAAAGAGGGCTAGTTGGGGTTATATATGTCAGGGGAAGAGCAATATACAATGTAGACATTATATATATTACAGGCATTTATTAGACAGACATTGAGATGGCCAACACACACTCATGCACACACATAAACAGACGCCGATGCATGGGATACAGTTGAAAAGCTGAACCAGATAAAATGGGACAGAACACTTAAAAATTATAAAGTCAGAAATTCAGATGGAAAGGTTTTCTTTTTCTTGGCCAATCATAATTAGGGAAATTAGAAAAAAGAATCTCTTGGCTTAAGAGATACAGGGTGTTTCCACTCTTGAAGCATACTGTCATGAGACCTACTACAGGCTGCTGACATGTTCATTGTCAAACCCAAGGCCTTTCTTTATGGTGCCAGGAAAAGTTCTGTTCAGTCATAGTTGTCAGAGTCAGTCCTCTGCAATTAGAGATTTTGTATTTTTTGCACAGATCCTAGAATGTAGTCTAGGATAGAGTCTTTTGTTATGGTCCCAGGAAAAAGTTCTGCTCAGTGGTGGTTGTTAAAATTGATCTTCTGTAGTGATCTTGGTTTTTGTACAGATCCTAGGATGCAGTGTGTCCAATTTATGAAAGAATTTCACTCTGTGGTAAAACATTCAACAGTAACTAGCTAGACAAGACCATGTTGCATCCCCTATACTATGTCTGCTATTTCAGGCCCTGTTCCCATTGTGTTCTTTGCAGAAGGTCAGCAAATCAGCTTAGTAACAGATGTGGGTTGTCAGTATAGCTGTCACAGAAGGATGTATGCTGTCAGTTTCAGAAGTTAGAACAACAGAATGTGTTAGATGGTCAACCATTAAACCACAGAAAAACATATTTGTCATTTCCGTATTAGGCGATTTAACTACTCACTGTGTAGTGGAATCTTCCTTTGTGTACCAAACTCTTTCTCCCCTCTTGCTCACTTCCTCTTCTTACCCTATATAAGCTATGACCCTGTTTTAACAAAGTTGGAAGTGCTCTGACAGAATCCCTGCATGTCTGAGTGTATGTTGGCACTGTGGTGAGACTTCCTTGTTTTCCTAAACCCTTCCAGGACACTTGCCTGTGAAGTTGGTTGCTAAGGAAGCTTTGCCTCTCTAAGATTGAGCAGTGACTTCTGGTAGGCCAGCTTGGTCCACTACCAGGACCCCAGGAAGATGCCGAAAATTTCCCCTACACATTCACAATGATGGATCTAGACTAAGTGGACATTTCATTGTCTTACATATTCAAGATGAGATTGGCCTAAGGTGGGGCTTGAACTCCTGTCCTTCGGGCCTGGGAGGTTAACTTAAACTAGTAAGCATGTGCATGGAACTAGATAAATGTACTATGCCCTCAATGTTTAAGGAGTTACATACGTCTAATGTCTTTAGTTTATATTGTGTGCTGCTAAGAAATAGTATGTACTACAACTGGGGATTTGAGAGACAAAGTAATTGTATTGTACATGGGTTCAGTTTTGTTTTTCTTAATGTTCTTTGGCTGAAAGTTCAAGGCTGGGATATCATCGATGGGACTACTGAGAATTCTGTTTATGGGTGATTGTGCTTCCACTGTAACTTTACCCTGTCCTCTTTCTTTGCATCTTAGTTGTCATAATTAAAATAAAAAAAACAAATAAATAATTTTGTGCTTGAGAAAAAAAAAAGCAGAATTACACACATAGAGAATTGTTTGAGTGATGAGTGCTGTTAGAGAAATAATTACATTAAGAACTATTTTAACAATGTAAATGAATAAGTGAAGTAGAAAGCCTGTCTCGAGTAAAGGCGAGAGTGGATTGAGGAGGAGGGAGATTTGGGACATTGGTGGTGGGAATGTTGCACAGGTGAAGGGGGGTGTTCTTTACATGTCCGTAATCATACAACTACAATCGTATTTGTATTAAAATTAAGCACGTATTAAACACTGTGTTTAAATAAAGATATAAAACAAAGAAAAAAAAAGATGAACCCTATAATTTCTTTTGAGCCCAGACTCTGAGTGGTTCTTTGTGGTCTTTTACTCTGCCCATATTAAGATTTAGTGAACAAGGTAAGGGCAATCTATGACACTTTATTTAAAGAGAACATATGAGTCTAGAACAAAACCCAAGGCAACCTAACTCCTCGGGATAATATATAGGTATATTATATATCTGAAAAGAGCTTTATACTCAAAATATGATAAAGAATAACATGTCTTATAAATTTGGAGATAAGTATTCCTTGTACTCCATATTGAGCAAAATTAATGTACCTATTTTAGATATTTCTGTAGAGATAATTATTTATTAATACTTAGATTAAAAATTAAACTGATACTTAATTTATATGTTGATCTGAAATGTTTAAAAACTATACTTTTGGGGCTGGAGCAGTAGTGCATTAGTGGGGTTCTTGACTTGCATGTGGCTGACACTTGGTGGACCTTGGTTTGATCCCCCAACATTCATATGGTCACCCATGCCAGGGGCAATTTCTGAGTGCATAGCCAGGAGAAAACCCTGAGCATCACCAGGTGTGTCCCCCAAACCAAAAAAAAAAAAAAACAACCTAAAAATACCTCTATACTTTCATAAATATAATCATGGAATCTTGGATGTGTGCATGGTTTTACAATCCTAACAATAGTCCTCTATTTAGTTTATAATGTTCAGGTGAAGATTTATATAAGGTTTAGACTCTAGAGTTGTTTAAAAAATAGAACCATTCATTAATGTTCATATCATTTGTAGCACATGGCCTGCCTTACTTTACAAGACATTTGACTCTTAAAATCTTTACTCAATCAATTCTAGAGTTTCTAGGAATATCTAATGAATATTTGAAAAAGAGAAATGATACTTTTTGATAGAAAAATTTTATTGATGAATATAAACAATATAAAATAAACTGAATAATCAGACTAATTGACAGGACTCACTCAAGCATCAAAATTGAAAGCAATTATGGTAATTGCATCTAAACAGTATCTGATAACATTTTTATTAGTTAAAAGTTTATAATTAGGAAGCCTATCTCACTTATTTGTAAGTGAGTTATATAGTACTGTTTATATTTACATGTATGTCTAAACTCATGATTCATCCAAAACAATCATCTTGCTTCCTTTGTTATTTTGAAATTATTATGTTGTTCTCTTTTTATAATAATTTCTTTTTATAATAAATTGCAGTTCAGCTTTAGAAAAAGATATAGTTTCAGTGTGTATTAATCTAAGAAGCACTATGGCAGCTTATAAATATTAACAATTCAATCTGAATTTGTAAGCTTTCAGATTACTGTGGTTTTTAAACTGCTTGTGACTTATAAATTATATATCTACAAATCTCATGTTGTGGAATATTTTTTAAAGTTTTAAAAGTAAAATATGCTTTCTAGGATGAATCTGTTTGAGAAAATGACTACACAGAATTATTATTCTTTGGGCATTTGAAACATACTGAGTTATCTATATTATTAGTCATCATGACTTCAAAGGATAAAACTAAAACTTAAATCACAATATTTTAGAACAAAAAGTAAACAAGCTACAATGAAGAATTGGATGAGGATGGAAGACCACTATGCTAAATAATAGTTCTGTGTCAAAGAAAAGAAAATAATAGCATCTAGCACAAGAGTCATATTTTTATTGGATTTAAATTTACTTTTATTTTTCTATTGTTTACAGTGTAGTTTTTCTTCATATCTGGGTCATGTGTATTATCACAAGTTATGTGTCATATGCTTCTGTTTTCAAATAAATCATTAATGTTGCATTTTATATGATTTAGAAGTCATTGTGTATTTTATGATTACCTATGTAAATTGTAATTCAGAAAATTAGAAAAAAGTTTAATCTATAAATATTACAATAGAAGTAAAAAAAACTTATTAACTGGCATTGCGAAGTGTTTAAATTTGCAAACTATCAAGGAAAAAAAGAAGCATATATAAAGTCAGAGAATAAGAAACAGCTAGCATTCTGATTGCTCTTCAAGTGCAGGTGCTCCCTTGAACAGTGTCTTCCATGCCTCTCTATGTTTCTTTGCTTGCCTATTTTCTCTCCAGAGAAGTTTGTGTTATCTCTGGAACATATACTTTTCCTTGTTGCTCCCTTTATGATTTTCTAAAAAGGTTTTAGTGAAAACTACCTGACATTACATAAAACCACACACACACACACACACACACACACACACACACACACACACACACCACAAACACAAAAGCAAACACCCCCCCCCAAATAGCCAATATACTTTTTGAGTATAATTAAATATTTTTATTTAAAGAAAATGCAGCACATAGTTGACATAACTGATCATAATATATTTGTCTCAATATGATCAAAAGCAAAGTTATTAAAAAATAGAAAGAAAATAGAAAGAAACTCTAAAAACTAAAATGGAAGAGAAGAAAAAAGAAAGAAGAAAATGTTCAGTAGCAAGTATATTTGTGAAAATTACTGTGTCAACAATAAAGTCATTAATACAATAGCAGAAGGTTTAGTAAGGTTTTTTTTAAAAAAAGATAACATAGATATCTATGATAATAGATAATAAAAGATAATAAATAAAAATACAATAAAAAGGTGTGTGTTTGGCAGTTTTTGCTTGCATAGGCAAAGCAAAATATGGGATAGGGCAGGAGCAGTGGCGCAAGCGGTAAGGCATCTGTCTTGCCCACGCTCACCTAGGATGGAACACTATTCAATACCCCAAGTCCCATATGGTCCTTCAAGGCAGGAACGATTTCTGAGCACATAGTCAGGAGTAACCCCTGAGCGACACTGGGTATGCCCCCCAAACAAAACAAAACAAAACAAAACAAAAAAAACAAAAACAAAAAAAAAGCAAAATATGGAAGAAATAGAAAGAAAAACCTTTGGCCTATGAACAGGGAAACCTTTCCCATGAATTATTGTGGCATTAGACCAACTCTAGGCTCCTGGCATACTAGGTTGTCCAACCACAAAGTTTTTCATTATGGTCCAGTAAAAGGTAAAAGCTCTGTTGTTGCTGTCAGGTTTCTGTAGTTAGAGCTCTTGTTATCAGTACATATCCTATGTCAAGTCAGGGTGATGTGAAACATCTTCTAATTTCTTCTCACCGTTAGGAGGCAATGCAGAGAACCCTGCGCTGAAAGCAGGGTGTTGCTGTTACCGAGTAATCAGGGTGTCATGAGAAAACCTCTCTAGAGTAAGATGATACCAGACCAGCATTAGGGCCTTCCTGGTAGAAGTTTGATTCCTGGTGATGGTGGAGAATACCATGGTTATATCCATAGATGATATCTGAGGTTCAGGGTGAATGATCAATGTTCAATATTCTGAAGCCTAAGCCAAGTCACTATGACTAATGCTTAGGGTGTAAGGCTCAACTGTAGTATAAAATTTATGTCTTCCTATCATTATTTAAGAACTTGTTAGCACACATAAGATTTCCACTTTTTAATGTGCCTATACAAAAAGGAACAATGGCACAAGGTATTACCGGTAAATATGGAGACAGAGGAAACAAGCTGAGCATTTCCCATAACCTAGGTAGTAACATGAACTCTAAATACTAGAGAAACTTATCTACTAGAATTCCCTATTAAACAGATCCCCAAAATGGGAAAAATTGCCACTACATAACAAGATATTCAATAAGAGTTATAACTATTAAGGAAATACATCTAAAAATATTCAAAGGAGATAAATATGTCCCCTTTAAAGTTTTTTTTTTTTTTTTTTTTTTTTTTGTGGCCACACTAGATGACACTCAGGAATTATTCCTGGCTATGCGCTTAGAAATCATTCCTGGTTCGGGGGACCATATGGGATGCCAGGGGATCAAATAGAGGTCCATCCTCAGTCAGCGAGTGTAAGCAAACGCGCTACCACTGTGCTATTGCACTGCCTCACCCTTTTTTGAAATAGTCTGGTGGGGGGGGGGCGGTAAAATCCAGAGCACAGTTTCAATTTGTGATTTGGTCTTGTGGAGTCCAAAAAATGACTTTTAGAAGTTACACATCAGGAAATGTCCTCAAGTGGGGCTTCTCAGAAACCGAATCTGGCAGCAAGCTAAAGTCCACAGTTAAGGGAGATGGGGGGAAAGGGGCCATTGAGAACAAATCAGAATAGTATCAACTTCTTCTCAGGCTGAGAAGCTATATTTTTACTTTGGTAGAAAATCCCTCTGCATTCCTATGTTCATTGTAGAACTATGCACAATAGCTAGAATTTGGAAACAGTCCAAGTGCCCAAGAAGGAATGAATGGATACAGAACTGGCACATTACACTATGGAATATTACGCAATTTCTTTGAAAGTAAAGTTATGATGGATATGGAGAGTATTTTGCTGAGCAAAATGATTCAGAGAAAGAGGGATAGTCATACAATGATTGCATTCATTTGTAGAATATAAACAAAATAGTATGGTAATAATCTTCAGAGACAATAAAGAAAAAGACTGGAAAGACCAGTCCATGAAAAAAAGCTTGCCACAAGTAGCAGCAGAATGTTTTTAGGGTAAAGAAGGAACCCCTATGACAATGATAGTTGGAAATGATCACTCTGGATAAGAATTGGGTGATGAAACAAGATAAACTAATATGCTTGATATTCCTTCAGCAACAATATTGCCAACTATGGTGTCTAAAAAGAAAGAGAGAGAAAAAAGGGAGAGAGTGAGTACAGGTGAGAGACAGAGAGAGACAGTGATAGAGTGATAGAGTGAAATATGAGAAAAGTCTACCACAGAGGCAGTAAGTCAGGAGGATAACTAGTGAAAAATACACTAGTGAAGGGTGTTGTACATTGTATGCCTGACAGTCGATCATGAACAACTTTGTATCTGAAAACAACAACTGTATTATTAATGACCTTGTTACCACAAGATTTAAATAAATATCTAAAAAAATGGAGCAATATGCAACAGCTCAGTAGTATAATATGCATTTTTTTTTACAAAAGAATTGTCTTAAAGCTATGTTTTTCTCATCAGAGTGCTGGAACTTTTTTCAAACTTGTGGAGGCCTTTGAAACATTTAGATAATTAAAACTAGCTGCTGAAGCAGAACTTAATTTTCTTTTTTATTTTCAATACTCATCTACATAAAACCCTTATTTCTCTTTTGCCTTTCCCTTTAAAATCATCTGTGCTTATATATTAATATATTTTTACTATGAAAAAAGAGAATTTATAGTGACATGTTTGACAACATTAATTAGAGTAGTGTTATTGCCTATATTTCCATGTTAAAAAAATATGTTGCACTACGATACGACAACCTAGAAACTAAAGTTGATGATTCTTAAGTCAAAGATGTTAAATAAGGTCTTTCTGACATTGGGGCTATCAAGTAAATATTTCCTTTTGCAATTCTATTATTTAGAAATATAAATAAAATAATTTACACAAGCATAATTTCTGTTTGCATTGATTTGCATGAATAAATGTAGCATTGTTTATGCAAAACAAATGAAGGCAAGAACAAAGAAAATCAAGTAAATACGCATTTAATTTTCATTTCAAAAATTTAAATTATGCACATCTGTAGATGTCTAAGAAGCACAATTAAGCAATTAATCATTGCCTAACCAGACTAAAAAGTTATGAAAACATTCACAACATATAAATCTATTATAAGTTTTAATTTTGCACATTTCTTTTATAAGAATAGTATAATTGAGCATCTTAGATTGTTGCAGATAGTCAAAGAATCAAGAAAAGGCTAGACATAACATAGTTTAGAAATTAATCTGATTATAGCATAATGCAAAGTTCTACTTAGATATAATGTCCAGAAACTTTTTGAAAAATATAACCAGTTTTTTTTGTTGAAGATTTTGATTCAGTAAAATGTGAAAATTGATATTCTTTTTTCCCCATAGTGGGTTCCTCCAAGCAGTGATCAGTGGGCCTGGTGGTCCACTGCTTAGGTTACTCAGCAGTCAGGAACAGATGTTGAACTTCTCTGTTCCAGAGACCTTCAGTCTTACAATTGGTGCTTTGTAAACTTCAGGACTATACCTGATGTCTGTAGTGTATGGTGAAATGTGGTGGCAGGATTTGTAAACAAAATATAAGAATAAAGGCACGAAGTCTTTTATTTAAATAAAATTGAAAAGTGAAGTTCTCAATAGTGATCAACAAAATGAAATCACTAAGTTTATATGGAGAAATTATTTTACAAAATTTTAATCACTTTATACTCAGGTTTTACTATATTAGTCATTTATACCTTATTCTCTTATTTATCCTTTCTCAGAATGGTAATTATTACTCACTGAAGAAATGTAGCCTTAATTTGCTTTTCTTTTGTTCTAAACTCAGAGAATTCTATTAAACCGTCTAATTGTTATTTATCCTATTTTACTTTTTCATGCAAGATATAGATATTCTGCTTTCATACTTTTATCTTTGTTATATTATTTCGTTTTGTTTCTCAGCAAAGGTGTGATTAATTAATATTTACTGCCTGACATTGTCTTTGCTATATTATCAGCATTAGCTATAGATTCTTTTTTTCTCTCATCATGATAAGGAATGCATTGCTTGATAAGAAAATATATCCTACACACACTTTGAAGAATTACGTTTTCTTGTTTGTATTCTCACTAGGCAATGTTTCCAATGAAAGAAAATTTGTCTTCTGTTGGCAAATTGTTATTCTGCTCATTACCTTGCTCACATTATAATGTCTTCATCTTAGCAATGCATGATTTCTATGCACAATATGTCTTGTTTTGCCTCTGCTAATAATAGTAACAAGATGCTGCTTATGACTTGGCAAAGGTTGAGTCCAGATAGGAAGAAATTTTTCATGAAATGAATTATAAATTAACAGAAATACTAGGTATTTATTATGCTTGTTCATTACTCTATGTAAAGAGTCAATATTTTAGTGTGTTTCTTAAGCAGAGAACGGTACAATTATATAAACATATGTAATAAAAATGAAAAACTGACTTTAAGTAGATTATAATCAAAACTAGTCATATCCTTAGATAGAGAACCTATGATTCTAAAATATGTCATGAATATGCAGCAGTATCATTAAGGAAATTTTTTATTAAAAATAGTGGTATTTTTTAAAAAACATGAATATATTTAACCTATCTCCCATATTAGTATAACTTTTTTGAAGACTTCAAAATTAATATTTCTGTCTATGACACATAAAACTTTAGAAGACTTCTGAGATAAACATTTTATATGCTTTATTATAATTTTTCCACTCTCACAAAGAAGTAAATAGTAAACAGAAACAGCACAAAGGAACCCAACTTTGACTCCATAGGCAAAGCCTTGTAATTATCTTGAAATGCCATGCATTTATATTTACTCATAAAACATATATTCAATCATCAAACAAAATAACCTTTGTAACATTCCAATAAATACTTTATTTTCAACCTTAATTATCTTTAATTTAAAGTTTGATTTAGTTTTATGTCTTTAAAGGAAGAGAGGTCAGTAATTCGATTGTAAGAAAAAATATTCAGTATTTATCTGACTTTTAACTTCTTCCTTCAATTTTCTTCCTTTAATATCTTCATTATAAAACTGCCTTCTTATGGATACAATTCTTTCTGTGCCACTGTGCAAATACACATTCTATTTTAGAGGTATGTGGATTTCATTGCTCAACTTTTAAGTAGATTCTGAACTTTTTTCTATTCTTTATGGTTAACTGTTTTTGTGATTTTTGTTTTATGATTTGCCAAGTTTTCATAGTATAGCCATTTCAGTAATTAAATGGTTAAGATTTACTCCAACTACCAGTGTGATCTTGCATTCACCAGTGTTCCCAATTTTTCATCCACCATCATAATTTGCCTCCATGTAGGCACAAACAAATTTACTTCATCTTGTTTCTTACAAAACAAAGGCAAATTATATTATCAAAAATAAGATAAACAGTTTTAGTATGAAATAATTGTCATATCCATCCATGGTATTAATCAAATCAGTTTCTAAAGATTTAATTAGCCTTGGTGGTGTTTAGAGTTTTCTCTATTACTGTTTAGGCTTCTAGAAATTAAACAGAAGATTACTACATAACTTTCCTATCAGATTTCCTTTTATACTACACTATTATAAAATATTGAAGTGTTTAGGATTTATGTATCTAAAACAAATTTGATAGTTTTTATTTTAATAAGGTTGTGTCAGAGTGTAGAGTAGCTTATTTTCCTTATTTTTTTCTGACTTTAACTTACTGATCTTTGGTTGACTGAATATTATTATTAACTACTATATTTACAAATATGCCCATTATATTGTGACTACATTAGATAATTTTCTAATAAGAAAATTGCTTCTACAATATGTAAGTTTCAGTGAGGGAGAATGTAAATTTTATTCTATGTACACAGAATATGAATGATTTCAAAATATATAATCTTCAAACACTGAGAGCTTGACTTCTTCATTTCCTATCTGGATACCCTTTATATCTTTTTCTTGCCTAATTGCTATGCCAAGAACTTTCAGTACTATGTTGAATAAGAGTGGTGAGAGAGGGCAGACTTTTCTTGTACCGGATTTTAGAGGTAAGGCTTTTAGTTGACCTCCATTGACAAAAATATTTGCCATTGGCTTGCGAAAGATTGCCTCTACTATATTGAGAAAAGTTCCTTTTATTCCCATTTTGAATAGCGTTTTTATCAAGAATGGGTGTTGGACTTTATCATATGCTTTCTCTGCATCTATTGATATGATCACATAGTTTTTATTTTCTTTTCTTGATATGGTGTATTATGTTGATTTATTTATGGATGTTAAGCATCCTTGCATTCCTGGGATGAATCCTACTTGGTCATGGTGAGAGATTTTCTTGATGACACATTGGATCCTGTTTGCCAGAATTTTGCTGAGGATATTTGCATCTGTGTTCTTCAGGAATATTGGTCTGTAGTTTCCTTTTTTTTTTTTTTTTTTTTTTTTTGCAGCATCTCTGTATGATTTTATTATCAAGGTGATGTTAGCTTCATAAAAACTGTTTGGGAGTGTTCCTGATTCTTCAATTTAATGAAAGATCCTGCAGAGGATTGGTAGAAGTTCATTTTGAAAAGTTTAAAAGAATTCATTAGTGAGTCTATTTGGGCCTGGGCTTTTGTTTTTGGGAAGACTATTGATGACCATTTTAATTTCCTCAGTAATGATGTGTCTGTTTAGTTATGCAAGATCATCCTGTTTTAACTGTGAAAAGTCCCTTCCTCACACATATATTCATTGAGACACTTTTTATAGTAGCCAGACTCTGGAAACAACAAGATACCCTTCAACAGATGAATGGCTAAAGAAACTGGCACATATACACAATGAAATATTATGCAGCTGTCAGGAGAGATGAAGTCATGAAATTTTCCTATACATGGATGTACATGGAATCTATTATTCTGAGTGAAATTAGTCATGGGAGAGAGGGACACACAGAAAAGTCTCACTCACCTCTGAGTTTTAAGAAAAATTAAAGACATTGAAATAATTGCCAGAGTGAGGGCCAGAGGGACCCAGCCTCAGGATATGAAGCTCACCCAAACAGAGTGATGAGTGCAGTTAGAGAAATAACTACACTGAGCACTATCATAACAATGTCAGTGAGTGAGGGATGTAGAAAATCTGCCTTGAATACAGGCAAGGGATGGGGGAGGGAAGATATGGAGGCATTGGTGAAGGGAAGGTTGCATGAGTGAAAGGGGGGTGTTCCTGTTATGATTGAAACACAACTACAATTAGGTTTGTAATCACAGTGTTTAAATAAAGAAACCATTTTTAAATAAACCATTATATATAATGTTTTATGCAAATCTTAAGAGTATTTTAATTATACATCTCTTAAAGTATTTTTTATTATTCACTTAGATCTAAGGAAGAAAAGAGTGAAATTTTATTGGTGAATAGGTAAAAACTCCAATACTTAAAAATGTGTAATTTCCAGAAAAAATAAGGGCAGAAAATGATAAAATTGTATGAACACCTCTGTGGAAAAAATAATTCACATCATAGCAAACCATATAAACTTATTATCAGGGCATTGTATATAGCATTATTTAGAGAACAGAATTTTTGTGACTATAATTAAGTATATAGTTTTAGAAATAGGCTTATTTACCTAACTATAAAAAGATGAGTGAATTTCTGGGTAATATGGAAATTTGCTTCTTAATCTTTAGAGTAGCATTCATACTTTTAAATCAGCCTTTTTTTTTACTAGCCATTATTACTATTTTAAATGTATTCAGGGGCCAGAGTGATAGCACAACAGGTAGGGCACTTGCCTTGCACAGGGCTGACCCAGGTTCTAACTCTAGAATCCCATAGGGTCCACTGAGTTTGCCAGGAGTAACCCCTGAGCCTTGTCAGGGTGCTCTAAAAAGCAAGCAAACAAAAAATAAATATTTTCATTCTTCATTGTGCAATGACTATGCTATGTGCTATAAAATGCTTAGCAGTATTTCTGACTTTTAACTATAGGTGTTGTTGTTTTTGGGTCACACTCAGAAGCTCTCAGGGGTTACTCCTGGCTCTGTGCTCAGAAATAAGTTCTGGCGAGCTCAAGGGACCATATGGGATGCTGGGAATCGAACTGGTAATCAAACTGGGCCATCCTAAGTTGGCAGCGAGCAAGGCAAATGACATACCACTGTGTCTGGCCTCCATTCATTTAATTTCAATTCAACTACTTTAGTGCATTTTGTAATGTTCTAGTAAGGTAATAATTATACTAATCATCATAGTCATTTTGCATAATAACTTTTATAATATCATTGTAAATTTATTGTATCATTGTATTTTCTAAATAGGAAGTATTGCTATACTTGAACACATGAGCCTTTTTTAGTCTATTGAGCTTAGTTAGGATATATTATCAAATGTCATAAAAAATCACATGAGAAAAATAGATATATTAAATACATTTGACTAAAACAAAGGGAAAAGCAAAGGCTGAAGGTGTATATTGCCTCCATTTTCTTGACTCATTTGTTTGTATATATTTTCACAACACAACTGAATATGGCTTAAATTCTTTGGTAAAGTCTGTAAGTTATAACAAATTATCCTGGCTGGTCATAGGTGGAGACAGAGAAATGAAGATCTTAAGAAAATGGATAGTAGGGAGAATGAATCCTAAGTAAATCTAAACTAGCTGTGATTGAGTCCTTCTCCCATCTAATAGTGGCAGTCAATCATGAGAAAATGGAAAAAAATACTTATTGTTGAGAGAATTTTCTGAGATGCCTCTCAATTTAAAATTAGGGGCAGGCAGGCCAGGATACAAAACTAAGAACAGAAATAAAACTGCATATTTGCCACTTCACTGCTACAGCTTGATATGAAGGAAAAAACATCTCTTTGTTTACCCTCTGCACTCTCGAGGTTTCTTCATTAAATTGTCAAAAGTCCCATTGAGCATCACAGAAATTGAGTTTCCTATTATTGAGCAAAAGTGAGAATGTTGAATGAATGGTAAATGAATAATAATGCTTTAAAGAAAACTGAGTCCAGCCATCATGTTATAAAATGCAGGAAACGGGACCGGAGAAATAGCATGAAGGTAAGGCATTTGCCTTGCATGCAGAAGAACGGTGCTTCAAATCCTGGCATCCCATATGGTCCCCTGAGCCTGCCAGGAGTGATTTCTGAGTGTAGAGCTGGGAGTAACCCCTGAGCGCTGCTGGGTGTGACCCCAAACAATAACAACAACAACAACAACAAAAATAAATAAAACGCAGGAAACACAGATACAGAAAAAAAAAAAACATTTGAAAGTGTTTTATTTAGTATTTTATGTACATAGAGAACATGAAAAGTATTTTAAATTAGAGACCTTCTTAATTTGAGTTTTCAAATATGTAAAATTTATATAATCAAAATACAGAACATTCAATTTACAGAGCTCATTAGCTTAAAATTCCAAATGAATCTCTTTAATATCTATTGAACACAAAATTTTGTTGGAATGTTACATAAAATACTTGCAAAAATACTGTTTGCTTTATAGAACTTCTATTTTTATTTTGGTTTCGCTTTGGACCACATTTGGTGATGTCCAAGGGTTTCTACTGGCTATGCACTCAGAAATCGCTCCTGGCTTGAGAGACCATAAGGGATGCCAGGGGATCTAATTGTGGTCTGTCCTAGGCTATGCCTTACTGCTTATGCCACTGCTTCAGCCCCTTGTTTTATAGAACTTCTAATTTAAGATTTAAACACTAAGAGATGTGTATATAGTAAAAAATTTAAGAGCTAGTGGAGATATAGTTCATTTTTAATTTGCCAAGAAACTAATGATCATTTGCTAGTACGAGTTATTTAAAGGAGGATTTTCTCTACATTGAAAAAAATAGAACTTTGTTAATATCACAATAAAATTCTAGGTATATATATATATATACACATATATATATGTCCTTCTTTGTAAAATGCTAAGTAAAATGTAGGTTGGTGAGGAGCTAATTAAAATATTAAAATATTTATTTATTTTATTTTGTTATCAGAATAGAAACGCACATACTCTATAAGGGGTGATATAGTGTTATAAGTTCGATGAGAACAAATCACTCTATGTTCTATTCATTATGCCATTCTCAAGTGAAGACCATTTGTACTTCAATTTTTTTAAAATTTCACTAGTGTTAATTTTTGTTGCATTTACCCTAAATTTCCAAACTTTAGAACTGTTTCTAAATTTATAGAATTAATAAATTCTGCCCATAATTTTAACCCATTGCAATAGATGAATGTACTATTTTTCATATGACACCCAATTTAATGATCAATTAGTTAAACTGCAATAGAATTACAATGAAGCTTCCTTTTAAAATGTAATGAGTTAGCTGGCAAGCACTGATTGAATAAGACAATTTGCCTCTTTATTATATTGAGTATCATCTAGTCCTTTGAAGAGTTGAGTAGAACAAAGGGTTGACCACCATGTTCCAGAGAGATACTATAAAAGGTTAAGGTGCATGCCTTGCACATTAAGTCAACACTTGTTTAATTCCTGGTACGGCATATCATTTCCTGAATATTGTCAGATGTGATCTCCAGGCACTATCTCAAGTATCCCAAATCTTCTTACTGCAAATTAATTAAATGAAATATTTAAAAAATGCAAACAAAATAATAAGTAACAAAAAGGTGAACCCTTTTTTGAATAAGACACAATTTATTTTGTCTTAGTGCCTTTGACCTAGGATATCAGCTTTTCCCATACCTTTGAACATGAAACACTTGGTCTTATTTCTAGAATAAGACTGGGTATACACCATCTTCTCTTCTGGGTCTCCACCAAATTGATCACAGTTCTTTTCACTTGTCCTTCTTTATAATCAAATCGGTCAATTTTATATAACAAATATTTTCACATGGGTCTATTGGCTCAGTTTCTCTGGATAATCCCAAATAATACATGAATTCACCAAGATTATTAGCGACTCTGAAAATATAACTAGATAACAAGAAACAGCTAGTGGAGTATATTATCTAGCATCTATTTTACAGAAAACTTAGGGAATGGTGAGGTCAGCAGTTTAGGCATATAATAAAATATGAACATGCACTGAAAATGAAAACATTGTATTGAAGGGAAGGGTGATTTTTGCAGTATTCATTTTTCTAAAAGATATTTTGTTCTGATATATCTTAGGGGGAATACTTGAATGATTACCAAAAAAGTAGACCTAGTTTTGTTTCTCAGAAAAACAACTAAGAAAAAAAGTAAAAGCCTAGAAAGAATTTTTCTGTGGCTCTTAGATTCCTATTCATTTCTGTTCCCATATGATAAAACCGTGGCCAGTATATTCTTGACAAAGTTTCTGATGAGGTAAAAAGACAGATTTGCTGGAGAACACTTGTAGCACTGACCAATATTAGAGAAAACCTATGCCTCTTAAAATATGGCTGTAAAGTAAATCACTCAAAATTTCATTGAAAATCACACTTAGATTGAGACTATTATTATAAAATATTCTTTTGCTAGAGAAGGTATAGTTTTGATGCTTTTTGGATTTAGCCACAGGATATTTTTTCTCAAAACACAAGTAATTATTGAACTTTATTAAAATTTGGTTGTTTCTGTGTATTTGAGCATTTATTTAAAAAAATCTCATGATATCCTTCTTTAGTAGCTAAAAATACTTATTAATAGGTTTATAAAACTAAGTTCCCATCTTTTTCTGTAAACAATTATCTATGCTGTCTTAAGGTGGAGGAAGATAGTGCAAGGATACTGAATAAAAGAGATCTCTAGAAGCTTGGGATGACAAGAAAATGAATACCAAAAATAAAATACCTTTGATATTTTGATTTTTAGCATAGAAAGACATTTTTTAGATATATGACTATAAAACAATAAAGCAAAACTCCCAGAGAAATACAAATGACTAAAAAGCCAATGAAAAAATGCTCCACATCACTAATCATCAGGGAAAGAATAAGAAGTATCTTTAAAAAACTGGAAATTGAGCTCCTATATGATCTAGTTATCCACTCCTATGGATATAACCTAGGAACACAAAATCACAATACAAAAATGGCTTCTGAACACATACATTTATTGCAGCATTATTTACAAATCATAATCTGGAAACAACCTTGACAGCAGATGAGTGGCTAAAGAAGCTGTGGTACATTTACAAAATGGAATACTATGCAGCTGTCAGAAAAATGAAGTCATGAAAATTTTCTATACATGGATGGACATGGAAACTATTATATTGAGTGAAATAATTCAGAGGGAGAGAGATAGACACATAATAGTCTCACTCATCTATGGTGTTTTTAATTAAATAAAATACATTATTGTAATAATATGGAGGCAATAAAGATGGAAAAACCTGCTCATGCTATGAATCTTACCACAAAGAGGGTGAGTCCAGTTAGAGAAATAACTACACTGATAATTATGACAATGATAGTGGTGAGAGAAATAGAATGCCTTTCTAGAATACAGGCATGGGGTGGGAGAATAGAGAGCAGGGGCATTGGTGGTTGGGGAATGTTGCAAAGGTGAAGAGATGTGTTCTTAATATAACTAAAACCTAACTACAAACATGTTTGTAATCATGGTGCTTCAATAAAGATATTTAAAAAGAGAGAAAATATTTCCCTCTAAGTGTATTGTCAGAGCATACCATTACATATATATGGTACTTACATGGCATGAATTAAAAATACATTATTTCTTTTTAATTAATAAAACTAGTCATTCTAAAAGGAAAATAATCTCCCAAATTTATTGTTTAAATCGGTTGGTTTGTGGTAATTTGCTGGAGCATCAGTCAAAATGTAAGTGAAATCAGTCAACTTGAATGAATGCAGAAAAATTGAAGGTTCCTCACATAGAGATGTCTCATAGAAACCTGAATAACTTTAGTTTCTTAACTCTGTGCGAGAGAGAAGATGAATATTCTTAACTTAAGTGTATTATTTTCTAAATGCATTTCTCACAACCAGCATTTAATTAACTCCTCAGCACCACATGAGGATTGAATCCCCTTATAGCTTATTTTTACTTCATGTTTGAAACAATATTTATCTTACTTTCAATGTTACTTTGAATTTCATCACTAATCATGTGAGAAAAATTCTCTGGGAGCATTTTGTTTTCTTTATTATAAAACTTTAAAAATATTCAGTGACTTAGTGCTAAGTGCTTTCTTTTTTCCCCCCATATGTAGACTTATTTTTTTTTACTTATTTATTTATTTATTTATTTTGGTTTTTGGGCCACACCCGGTGATGCTCAGGGGTTACTCCTGGCTATGTGCTCAGAAGTCCCTCCTGGCTTGGGGGACCATATGGGACGCTGGGGATCGAACTGCAGTGTGTCCAAGGCTAGCGCAAGCAAGGCAAGCACCTTACCTCTAGCACCACCACCTGGCCCCATGTAGACTTATTTTTATATGTTGGAATGAATTCTTATATTAATCTTCAAAAATTGTTTGAATTTTATTTCTTACTGTTCTAGTCTAATTATATATAGATTCTCCTAGACATATTTTGATTTCATTTTCAAATATTATCTTTCTTTATTCTGCTTCATATCTATTTTAATGTTTTTAAATCAGCTTGCTGTTAGTATTTTTTTCCCATGATTTTTAATCAGTATTTAGAATTCTACTTTGCTTCATGATTTACTACATTCATATCACTAAATATCTCAGTTAATTTTGGTAGTGTTGTTTTATTTTTGGACCACACATTCATGCTCAGGGCTTACTCCTGCCTCTCTGATCATAGATCTTTCCTGTGATACTCAGGAGACCATATGTGGTGTTGTGGATTCAATCGAATCAGCTAAAAGTGAAGGAAGTGACTAACCTGCTGTACTTATGTTATGTTATGTGTGTGTGTGTGTGTGTGTGTGTGTGTGTGTGTGTGTAAAGTCTTGTACTTTCTGTTGTTTCACAAGTGTTTCTTTATATTTGTCTTTATTCTTAGATGTAATGGTGGATTTTGGGGGAAAATTTGCAGAAACCTTGGTGCCTGGTTCATACTAAAAACTAAGTAATATTGAGCTGGAGTAATCACATAGCAATAGGGTGTTTACCTTGCACACAGCTGATCCAGGACATACCTTAATTAGATCCCTGGCATCCCATATGGTCCCTGGTTCCAGGAGCTATTTCTGTGTGCATAGCCAGAAATAACCACTGAATGTCACAGGGTGTGGTCCCCAAACCAAAAAATAATTAAATAAAAAATAAATAAAAATAAATAATAAGTAATAAATAAACATTTGAAGTTTTCTGGTCATGGTTTACCTGGTCTATAGATAGTTCTATATTTCTTCACTATAGAGTGTTTTATCCAATAAAAAGCAAAATAAAATAAAATATTAAAATGGAGTTGGAGTTAATACAGTGATTAAGTTATATTTCTTGAATGCAATCAACTTTGGTTCAATTTGTGAGCACTGAATATGGAATTCTGATCCTTTCCAGGAGTGACTCTTGAGCACAAAACTATGAGTATGCACTGAGTACCAATGACTATGCACTTTAAGTCACCAAAAAAAAATAAATAAAAAGGAAAAAATGCAGCACTATGAAAGTATTTTTTCTGGTGTGTTCCAATTTCCACATGAAAAGATATTTTATCTTCTGTTTTGTGACTAAAGATATGGCTACTATATTTGTAATGAGTTCTTCACTATTGATTTATTTTCATTGTCTCTATCTCCTTATGTCCGATGTTTTTATTTCAAAAGCTTCTTTGATTTTGCCTATCTAAATTATAATTTTCCTATTACCTATCAAAGATAGAAGAGAAATAATGTTTGGTTGATCTTGGAGCCAAGATTAGGTGTTCTAAGTGTTACCTCTTTAAATAAGTAGCTCATATTTAATTACAGATATTTCCAGTATTGGTGTTTGTAGTTAGAGAGCTCAGAATTGGTAGAAAAACTGACTGCTTCATATTAATAGTTAATTCACCTTTCTGTTCTCTATAAATGCACTTTGAACTGTTTAATCTCTTATTCTTAACATATTGTTTTGTATGAAAGATAATTAATTTCTGAGGATTATATTTGTGACTCCCATTCTTGTCCTATTTGATTTGATAAACTGACTTGGATCTTTTAATATCTCAGAAGCATATTTTAACATTTTTATTTGGGTATTGGGCCACATGTGGTGGTACTCAGGGGTTACTCCTGTCCTTGCACTTAGTAGTCACTCCTGGTGGGATCAAAGAACCTTAGAGGGGTTGGCAAGAGAACCTGTGACTGCCAGGTGCAAGGCAAATGTTCTACCAGATATACTATCTATCTCCTCTGGTCCTTAATATACTAAAATTTTAGATTTTAAATAGGTAGGTAGATAGATAGATTAGATGATAGATAGATAGATAGATAGATAGAGAGAGAGAGAAAGAGAGAAAGAGAGAGAGAGAGAGAGAGAGAGAGAGAGAGAGAGAGAGAGAGAGAGAGCCTGATGATCTTGGGAACAAATCTAACTACTTTGAAACAAATTTGTAGTTAGAAGAGTGATAGAAGGGATTCATTACATTATAGTGTGGATATTGGTGCTTTAATAATGGTTTTGCTATAATAGAATAAAATCAAAAGAGTCATGGATTGCTACAACTAAGCCATTTAATGAACCATTTAGCCATAGAATGTAAATTAATTTTATTTCTAAAACTAAAAATTCAGTCTGTAGATTTCAACAAACTATTTATGTACCTAAGTATAGTAAGTAAAATAATAGTTTACTTTCATTTTGGTCAGGAATATTTCTCATCAAGTGGTACTCAGGAAGTCTTGTCTCTGTGCACAGGGTTTTATGTTAATATTTTTCATATATAGAACCTGAAGTTAATCATGGGCAAGTTAAACTCCCAAATCAGGGTTCCCAAAACTATGTTTCACTGAGGACAAATTTCCATCTCACTGGGCGTTCCGCCACTGCCTGTCCTTGGCCACAGTGCACTTAAGTGGAATGTGCGCTTCACTGTGACTGCTTCCTCTTTTTCTCTGGACTCCTGCTCTCAGTCTCTGGCAGGGGTCCTCAAGCTATAGTAAGTTGGCTACTATTTTTTTCATAGTTTTTTTATTACTTTAAAACTATGGTCTGAGGTTTGAAAGCACAAACTTATAGGGTGTTTACCTTGCACACTGCAGACACTGGTTTGATCCTCTGCATCTCATATTGTTTCCCGAGCTTGCCAGGAGTATTCTCTCTGTCTTTTCTCTCTCTTCTCTCTGTCTCTGTCTCTCTCTCTTCTCTCCTCTCTCTGTCTCTCTCTCTCTCTCTGGTTTAATCCTTGATAAGGAAAAATTAATTAAATGTTTTTAGGTCTTATATATATTTTAAACTTCTCTTTTTCAAAGATTGCCCCATTTTAGAATTCTAGCCTGCAAACAGAAACCCCTGCCAGAAGAGCAGGGAGCTGCAGAGACAAAGAGGCCTCAGACAGTTAGAAAAAGGCCTCAGACAGTTAGCTCGAGTTAAGATAAGCAAGTTCTGCTCTCACAGCTCCCAAGAACAGCAAGCCTGGGAGATAAAGACTTAGGCATGTGGGATCAAGGCCCGTTTATACTTACTATTATGTTATAGCTGCCACTTTAAGTAAGTTTTAAGTTTTATAGGATATATATGTATATCAATAAGTTAAGTTAGCCATTAAGTATTCTTATATTATTGCTAATAATTATAAGCCTAAAGTGATTTCAGTAGTACCAGCCAGAGGGGGCTCTCGGCGCCAGAAAGCCCAACTCCCATGCTTCTGAGGCTGATGTATGTGCCACTCTGTGCAAAAAAAAAAATCTAACAATTAGCTACATTTGAACCTTGAGTTTTAGTGATCCCTTTTCTTCTCTGTAACTAACAAGGCCAGGTTGTTCCCATCCTGGCCCACTGTAATAAGCTGACACCTGCAATATGTAACACTAGGGTTGATAAGTTTTAATGATCATCTCTTTGTTCATTGAATATGTTTCTTTCTTCTGGCTAAGTTATGATATAAAAATGCATAAACTGTGCCTGCACTTGTAAGAAATCGTGACACTGTTCCTTTAAGAAATGATCTATATAAACCTTGCTCAAACAAAGCTTGAGGTCTTTGCTTTGGGATCTGTCCCAGGGCACTGACCCTGGATCCAGAATAAATTCTCACTTGTGCTCTTGCATGGTCTCTAAGTCATTCCTTGGAACACTTGGGGCGCCCTGAGGATGGGGATTTTTCCCAGACCCTAACAATCCTCTGCATCCCATATTGTCCCCTAAGCCTGCCAGGAGTGATTCTTTCTGTCTATCTTTTTCTCTGTCTCTGTTTCTCTCTCTCTGTGTGTCTCTCTCTCTGTCTCTCTCTGTCTCTCTCTCTCTGTCTCTGTCTCTCTGTCTCTGTCTCTCTCTGTCTCTCTCTGTATCTCTCTCTCTGTCTCTGTCTCTCTCTCTGTATCTCTCTCTCTGTCTCTGTCTCTCTCTCTCTCTCTCCTCTCTCTCTTGATTTTTGGGCCACACCTAGTGATGCTAAGGAGTTACTCCTGGCTATATGCTCAGAAATCGCTCCTGGCTTGGGGGACCATATGGGAGGCCGGGAGTGGACCCTAGTCTGTCCTAGGTTAGTGCGTGCAGGGCAGACGCCTTACTGCTTGCGCACCCCTCTGGCCCCAGGAGTATTTTCTGAGTGCAAAGACAGAAGTAACCAATGAGCACTGTTGAATGTGGCCCCAAAACCCAATAAACAAACAAACAAATAAATGAACTATAGTCAGGCCAGCCAACAGCCTGAGGGACAGAGAAATGGTACCTTCTTTAAAAAGTTTAAGGACCTCTGTCCTAAATCCCAGTACACACTCTAACTTTAACTGAACTAATTTTTTAATGTCAGAAGAAAATTAAATTTTTTTATTAATTATTTTTATTGAGGGATATTTGGGCCACACCTAGATATTCTCAGGTCTTACTACTGACTCTGTACTCAGAGATCACTCCTGGCAATGCTGTGTGGGTACTGGGATCAAAGCCAGGTTGCCAGCATCCTCTCTCCTACTGCTCTTGTGTTGTGTATGTAAATATTTTAGGGGATTATTATGTTACTGACCCTACCCTGATCGGTGATTGTGCCCCACCCTAGGGTGTGACCTGGCATTTTGCCCCCACCCTAGGGTGGTACCTGATTCTGCTTCCACCATTGGATGGTATCTGATCCCACCATTGGGTGGTACCTGATTCTGGGGGATAAAAACAAGGGTCTGTGGAAGCGAGAGGCTTTTGGCTGGAACTTATGCTGAGTCTTTGGACTTCAGTCTTGTCCATCGAATAAAGCTAATATTTCCACAAGCCTGACTGTCTGCGAGCTATTTACCTGCCGTTTCACCTCAGAACCGTCGGCTGGACAGAGTGGCAGACGCGTGCTCGAGCTGGAGGGGGAAGACCTCATCCTCCTTCCTTCCATCAGTCAACCTCTTCAGGGGCTGACTTTCAACATAATGGCACCCTGAACAGGGACATGAAAGTGAAATGGCGGGTAAACAGCTCGCAGATAGTCAGGCTTGTGGAAATATTAGCTTAATTTGGTGGACAAGACTGAAGTCCCAAGACTTCATAAGTTCCAGGAAAGCCTCTCGCCTTCCACAGACCATTGTTTTTATCCCCCAGAATCAGGTACCACCCAATGGTGGGATCAGATACCACCCAAAGGTGGAAGCAGAATCAGGTATTACCCTAGGGTGGGGGCAGAATGCCAGGTCACACCCTAGGGTAGGGCACAATCACCGATCAGGGTAGGGTCAGTAACATAATAATCCCCTAAAATATTTACATACACAACAATAACCTCTTCAGGGGCTGACTTGCAACACTCTGGTTCCAGAAAATAAAAGATTTAGTCACATGCTTTGTTTAAACTGATAGTCAGGAAAATATAGGCATTATTTAGAGAAAAATACAAAATAAAATTGAAAACGCTTTGTGCAATCAACTGCACACACACTGTGACTGTAATTGAATGTGTGAGGCTTTGACTCTTGTAATTGTGACTGTAGGATTTTGAGAATATCAACATAATGCCCATTGTAGAGCTAAATACTTTTCATTTACTTCACTATGGAAAAAAGAAGCACAGAGGAGTTAAAAACTAAGGGTTATTATTATTTTTTATATATATACTTTTTACCTTCATTTATTATTATTATTATTATTATTGTTATTCTTACCTACCTATCTATTTTGGTCGATCTCTCTGGTTAGGTGTGATCATTGAAATTGTTGTCCCCAGTTATACTTATTTTTTCTCTCCCTTTCTTTTCTTTCATTATGTGCTATGCCAAGTTTCTTATTTCAAGACCATGGCGTATTTTTTTTTTGTACGTTTGTTTTTGTTTGTCTTGTTCTGTTTTTTCTTTGTTTTGTGTGGTGCTTATCGATAAAGCTGGAGTCCTCACTGGATATTTGAAACGTCTTTTGGTGCTGGTGGAGTGTTCCACCTTCCCTTTCTCCTCCATCCCCCAAATCGATGATGAGAGCCTCTGGAAGGACTCGCCTATTTTCGGGGTATTAGACTCTTACCCCAGTTTATTACTTTTCTCTTTTTCAGGCAAAACCATGCAACTTGAAATAGCTAGTACTGCCTCCAGTTAGAGGGGGAAATAAGGGAGGCGTCAAGTCCAAACAGGTCCAAGACTACTAAGTAGTAGGTTAGATACAGAGGGGACCACACACTCTAGTCGCCCTGGGGGTGAGGGAAAAAGAAATGGGAGGGAAAACAAAAACGGAGGAATAGGAAGGACAATTTGGTGATGGGAATTCCCCCTGATTTTATGTAAATATGTACCTAAAATATTATTGTCAACAATATGTAAGCCACTGTGATCAAAATAAAATTTATATTAAAAAAAAACTAAGACTATGAATGCAAGAAACTGAAATCATAAGTGAGGGAACAATATGAAATAAATACCATCAAAACATTAGTAACTTGGTGATTGATTAACATACTAGTTTCTATATTCTGATCATCTGAGATATTTGACAAGAAATTTGTGTTCATTTTGTCTACTTAATTGAAATAAAATATAATCTTATTCATTCTTACATGATTTTATTCTTTTTAATGTAGATTGAGAATTTTTTTGTTTGTTTGTTTTGTTTTTTGTTTTTGGGTCACATCCAAGAGCGCTCAGGGGTTACTCCTGGCTCCAGGCTCAGAAATCGCTCCTGGAAGGCTTGGGGGACCATACGGGATGCTGGGATTTGAACCAATGACCTTCTGCATGAAAGGCAAATGCCTTACCTCCATGCTATCTCTCCGGCCCCGAGAATTTTTTTTTAATATAAAGTTTATACTGACATATATATATATGAAATATGCTTCTAGATGGTGGTATTTACCTTTGATTTAATATAGTGATTAACTAAGCAGAACAAATTTCTCAATATCAAGATATTCTCAATAAATAATAATTTGTAAACTCATCATTTCCTATGCCACTTTTAGAAACATTAATTTTCTTTAATTGAATAACAGAAAGTGTCTTTTATGCTTGAAATATCTTAACTCCTTTTTCAGTCCTTGCCACAGTATCTTATACACTAAAAATTAATATGCATGTTTGAATAAATTGCAGAGTTGTGCTTATAAATTTATACAAATAGAGTAATGTAAATAATACTGACACTAAATTAAAGGGAAATTTCCTTCTAATATCTCAGATCTTAGTTATCATAAACTAAAACATATTGCTTTTGTATTTTGCACACATTTTTAGCATGTACCATCACATCATATATGATTACTCAGTACTTTAGTGATAATGTAGAGATTATAAACTTTGGAAGATTAACTGTTAGTAAATAACCTGCTATTATTTAACTAATAATATCGTTATGATGATCACATTACTAATGCTTATAGGGAGAGCATATTTGCTTGCCAGACACTAATGATTTCATAACTATATTTCCTCAAGAAGACAAAAATATATGTTCTTTACACTCTATATAAAAGACCTGGTCAGTTTTCTTATTCTACTAATTTTACCACTTTTACTACAAATTTCAAATTCTGGTGATATAAACTATGTAAAATAAATCATTTCCTTTTTGAACACTATTCTTATTATTAAGTATATACAAAATTTGTAAGAGAACCATGTATTGGTATAGGAGTAATAATACATAGATGCCCATTAATGATAAAAAAAATAGAAAATGAGCGGCTGAAGTGTTAATAAGGGAGGAAAGTGCAACTGATTCTGGCAGAATCCTAGCACTGATCACCAGGAGTGATCCCTGAGCATAGAGACAGGAGCAAGCCCTAAGCACACCGCTGGGTGTGATCCACTGAACTCATAATTTAACAGTGGACTACAAATATATTTTAATATAATAGTAGATTCATTAGTATAAGGTTAGTTATACTAAAAACTCTGAACAATGGAAATTATTTTATAATAGGTATCCAGAGCAATTATTATAAAATATTTAAAGTATTCTATGTAAATGTCCTAAGAGGAATATAGTAAATATTAGTCTACAGTGAACATAATAGAAGAAATCTTCAAACTGTAATTTACCTGGCAAGATGTATATTTTATGTTATCAGTTTGGCTTAAGTGATTACACTTATATATTTCTTTTATATTTGTTCAAAGTCACAATCTCATACATATGTGCTTTCCTTTTTGGGGGGGGAGGGCCACACCCGTTGACACTCAGGGATTAATCCTGGCTACATGCTTAGAAATTGCTCCTGGCTTGAGGGGGGACCATATGGGGCCCCAGAGGATCGAACCACGGTCCAGACCTACATATGTGATTTTCAAGTGAATTTTAATTGTAAAATTTTTGTATTTTTTAAGATATTATCATAGGAATATTTAAAATTAGATACTTCAGACAAAATAATTTTATGATAACTCAGTTAATTTGTTAAGAAATATTTTGCTTTGTCCACTTTTTTTAAATTAAAAGCACTTTAAATTAGAGATGAGGTGAAAATTTAGTGTACTTTAATCATATATATACTTATAGTTATGTCAAAACTAATAAGTAGAATAGAAAACAATTAAATGAAGAGATAACAATGTGACTGGTATAAATTCTTCCCATATTTAGTTTTAGAGATATTTTACAGCTTGAATGCCCTTAGTATGATTTTTTAATATATGATGTTTGTTTTTGATAAATGAAATTTTCCCCAAATTCCAATTAATAGTTCCACTATTTTATTTTATTATAATACATTAAAAATTATAATGTATTTATATATACTTTTACTATTAATGATAAATATATAATTATGTAATCATTTATAATTATACTATTAATTATAAATATATGAAACACTAAGTGTATGTGATGTATAGATTACATCAATATTGCTAAAATGCTCACATATGTATCATCTAAAAAATCTATAGGAAATGAGCCAATAACGCAGTTATACCTGCCATTCAGGTAATAATAGCTGTTTATTTAGGCATATTAAGTGTGGTCCATTCAGTATCATATATTATAAAAGAAGAATCATATACTGGGATTTGACTTGAGATAATATAGTCCTGTCCACAGAGATATCTGTATTTAATTACAGAGTGTTTAGAAACTTTGAGTAAACATTGAAGTAGGCTTAAAAATGTCAATATTTATGACCAGACAGAGTACAGTAGGCAGCATGCTAGCCTCGAAAGCAGCAGAGTTTGGTTCCACCCCCAGCACCTCTTAAGAGGACTTAGTCTGATGAGGAATGACACCTACATACAGAAACAGGAGTATGCCCTGAGCACAGCCTGCTGCAGTTGCCATAAAAAAAAAATCGATGGTCCAGGGATATTACACAAAGGGTGTGGCATGTAGAAGTCCCCAAATTCCATATTAGCACTTCACGGACTATACAAATAGCACTGGAGTGTTCATATATTACCCTTAATTTTAGTCAGTAACTTTGTAATGTCAAAGAAATGACTCCACAACTAATGTCACAGAGACTCCCTTTTTTATTAAAATTTGAGTTTCAGATTTTACAAGTTACCAATACAGGGAGGGATCTCTTTTATTTGTATTTCTTCCCATGAATTCTCAGTCTCAACTTAAGGAGCAGTTATATTCTATACCTTCCATTCAGGTTCTTTATCCTACCTAGAAAAACTTCTGTTTTTTTTTTTCAGTTTACTGTTATGATTCATAAGTAAATAATTTTAAATAATATTTGTATACACTTTCTATGTTCAAATTATTGTTTACTCATTATACCTGATTGATATAATCAATAGAAAATATATGTAAATAACCTATGTCCAGTGAAAATTAAAATTATATGTTGTATTTGTTAAAGTATCAATGAGTTAGGTATAAATCTAGAAGCACATCAAGACAAGGCATTGATGTAGCTAATAAAGCACTGGAAAGCATTTAATAAAAAAAGTGGAGGTTGGAAAATAACTTAATGCATATCACCCAAATAAGAAAGTTTTAAACATATAAACATGGCAAGTTCCAAGTAATTTCATTTTCACATTGAAATAGATTTAATGCATGAATGTACAAGAGAAGTAGTTATTCCCAGGCAATTTTACATTCCTGTTGTGAGTAAGTGATGCATGAGTCCACTGCAGACTTAGAATACATGTCAACTTGAAGAGTATTTAACTTTACTTCAGTTATTTCCACTCTAAGTTAGGAGTCAATGGAATCATAAGTAGGGGAAAGTAAATGCTAATCAAAGGAGTGAATTAATCACCTTCACATTCCTAGCAGCTAGTCCAAGTCCTTATGCAATTTGGGCACTCAAGAAAAATGAGTTGAATGGATGAGGGGATTTAGTACTATGTGGTTAAGATTACTTTCTACTTTTAAAAGCAGACTGTAAAGATTTAATATGGTAGCTAGATATTAGAATTATAACCATACATACCTATTACAGTAAATTAATCTTTGTCTATAAAATGCAGCCTTAGTTGTAAGCAGATCCTAAGTATTTTTTATCTTTTTCTCGCAATGTGAAATGATTAGAAAAAATATAAAGAGCAGGGTTTGGGGACCACACCTGGTGATATTTAGAGTCTACTACAGGTTCTTTGGTCAGGAATGAACCCTGGTGATATTCAGGGGACCACAATGGTGCTAACTGCACTAGAGATTACAGTGCAAAATAAGAATGTCATCTTCTGTACTATCTCTCCTATTCCCTAATTAGATTGTATACATCATTAAAATATTTATATATATTTACAATATATCAAATCAAATTTTATAATATATCAAATCAATCAAATCAAATATTTATATATTTTATAATATATCAAATTAATCATTAAATTATATATTAATGAATAGATTAATCATTTGATTGCTTTTATATTTTAAATTAAATACTACTTAATTTGAATAACTACTTAGATTATATTTTTAAAATTAGAAAAATTTATTAAGGAATACTGTAATCATTTACATTAAAAAAGCAAGCTAGTAAAATATAACAATGCTTCTATAAATATGTACCTTGAATTGCTTTAGAGATTTTGATTTACTTTCTTATTGTATTTCTGAGAGATTTTACACCATGTTCAGGAAAATAGGAAACTAAAAATAATTAGTTTTGTAAATGTTCTGTAGATAACATAAAATCCCAGAGGACATTTCTAGTGTTTGTTTTATTTGTGTAATCTTTGAGTTGTTTGCATAATATATTCTGAGAATTTAAAGATTTTTCCAACAAATGTACTAATTTCACTGATTCATGCATGGTTTATTTTGTATCAATTTGAATATGTTAAAGTGTTTTTTGAAATAATAAATTTACTATATTAGAATAAGTTTATTTATTTATTTTATAAAATAAGTGTTATTTATTTATTTTGTATCAATTTGAATGTGTTAGGGTTTTTAAATAAGTTTACTGTATTAAAATAAGTTTACTATATTAAAACAAAATAAGCAATATATTTAAATAAAAATATAGAGCACAGTTTTTTCATAATCAGTCTTACCAAATACCTTAGACTGAATTACAATTTTTAAAAGTTAGAGTAATGCTCAATCATTGACTACTTTTATAATAGTAATGATTGAAATCAGGGTGGTTAATATTAGCCAACTTCTACTGTTATGCTAATTTAACTTTTTTCTTAAGTATCAACTATCTCAAATAGGTTTTTGATTAATACTGAAAACGAGTGAAGTCTTCATCATTAAGTATTATATGTAGCAAAATCTTGGAAGGTGGTTACAGATAATTTACAAGCACATTTCTTTCTTGTCTTTTCTTTCTCTTTTAAAAAAAGTCACTGAAAAATGAGTTATTTATGAATATGTTTGAAATGTACAATGCTTCAATATCCATCCCTTCACTAATATCCCCTTTTCTGCCCAGGCCTTTCACTCCGGTTTTGCTTCCCCCACACCAGTTGGTTTCTGAGAAAGGTGACTTTTTTTTACTTATGTACTGTGATTTACAATATTGCTGCTGAGAGGGTCTCACATTTAACACTTTACCTCCTTCCAACTCCTCCTCCTCCTCTTGAGTGAGCACTTTCCTCCACCATAGTTGTCACCTCATCTCTGTCCTATTCCTCAGTCACCTCAAGTTGCATGTTTCCTAGTGAATACCCATTTTCATGTTTCTTATTTCCACTGTCATGGAGTATTCATTAATCCCCTATTGATATCTTGCATATTCTAGAGATAATTTTGTATCAGTCTCACTCTGATCAGTTTTATTAAGCATGTACTCTTCAAATAAAGAAATCCCATGATTTTATATTTTCTTATAGTCAAGTAATCCATTTTATATAAGTACCATAGTTTCTTTATCTGATCATCTATTCCTGGCACATGGGTTTGTAGGGGAGTGGCCAAAGAACAAGATAACAATTCAGGAATATATTTTAGCAATTGGTCATATAAGGCAGAGAAAGTTCTGCCTGTTTCTTGACCCAGCAAAATGGAACACAGCTATTGCTACTGATTGCACTTCCTTGCACTTAGCTGCTGGACTGCTCCTTCTGGACAATTTATGAAGGACAACATTTCTGTTAAGTGTGCATGGTATTAACAGGACTTGAGTGTAGCAAATATTTTGCTCCTAGATGCTTACAAAGAGCCCATTTTCTATTTATTCCAGAATGGGCCTTGCGTGCATATGCTTTGAAACAATAATGTATATATATTATATTTATAATATATATTTTATATTTTTATTTTGTGAACATCTTTTTAATATAATATCTTTATTTAAACATCTTGATTACAAATATGATTGTGATTAGGTTTCAGTCATGAAAAGAACACCCCCCTTCACCAGTGCAACATTCCCACCACCAATGTCCCAAATCTCCCTCCATACCACCCCACTCCCACCTGTACTCTAGACAGGCTTTCTAGTTCCCTCATTAATTCACATGGTTATGGTATTTCTCAGTGTATTTATTTCTTCTTTTTTGTGGGGGAGGGGTCACACTCAGCAGTGCTCAGGGGCTACTCCTAGCTCTATGTTCAGAAATCGCTCTTGGCAGGCTCGGGGGACCATACGGGATGCCGGGATTCGAACCACTGTCTTTCTGCAAGCAAGGCAAACACCTTACCTTCATGCTATCTCTCCGCCCCCATAGTTATTTCTATAACTGCACTCACCACTCTTTATGGTGAGCTTCATGAAGTGAGCTGGAAGTTCCAGCCCTCCTCTCTTTTGTCTCTGAGGATTGTTGCAAAAATGTCTTTTATTTTTCTTAAAACCCATAGACGAGTGAGACTATTCTGTGTCTCTCTCACTCTGACTTATTTCACTCAGCATGATAGATTTCATGTACATCCATGTATAGGAAAATTTCATGACTTCATCTCTCCTGATGGCTGCATAATATTCCATTGTGTATATGTACCACAGTTTCTTTAGCCATTCATCAGTTGAAGGGCATCTTGGTTGTTTCCAGAGCCTAGCTATTGTGAATAGTGCTGCAATAAATATAGGTGTGAGGAAGGGATTTTTGTATTGTATTCTTGTGTTCCTAAGGTAACCCTTGGAGTGGAATAGCTGGGTCAAATGGGAGCTCAATTTCCAGTTTTTGGAGGAATTTCCATATCGCTTTCCATAAAGGTTGGACTAGATGGCATTCCCACCAGCAGTGGATAAGAATTCCTTTCTCTTCACTTTCCTGCCAGCACTGTTTGTTCTCATTATTTGTGATGTGTGCCAATCTCTGTGGTGTAAAATGGTACCTCAGAGTTGTTTTGATTTTCATCTCCCTGATGATTAGTGACGAGGAGCATTTTTTCATGCGCCTTTGGCCATTTGTATTTCTTTTTTATCGAAGTGTCTGTCCATTTCTTCTCCCCAATTTTTGATAGGATTAGATGATTTTTATTGTAAAGTTCTGTCAGTGCCTTGTATGTTTTAGATATTAGCCCCTTATCTGATGGGTATTGGATGAATAGTTTCTCCCACACTGTGGGTGGCTCTTGTATCATGAGCACTGTTTCTTTTGAGGTGCAGAAGTTTCTCAGCTTAATGTATTCCCATCTGTTTATCTCTGCTTCCACTTGTTTGGAAAGTGCAGTTTCCTCCTTGAAGTGCTTTTTTTTTTCTTTTTTTTTCTTTTTCTAAGAAAACTGATCTAATTTGCAATGTAGAGTCAAGGTTAGACCTCAAGGGCAAGGGAAGAACTAAAAGGACTTCTCTGTGTGCTATCTTCTAAAAGTCAACAGGGAAGTGCCTTCAGTCTCAATGTCATGGAGCGTTTTACCTATGTGTTGTTCTATATACCTTATGGTATCAGGTTTGATATCAAGGTCTTTAATCCATTTGGATTTTACCTTCATACATGAACTTAACTGGGGGTCTATGTTCACTTTTTTGCAAGTGGCTAACCAGTTCTGTCAACACCACTTGTTGAAGAGGTTTTTCCTGCTCCATTTAGGATTTCTTGCTCCTTTGTTAAAAATTAGGTGCTTGTATGTCTGGGGAACATTCTCTGAGTACTCAAGCCTATTCCACTATTCCACTATTCCAGATCTATTCCAGATCTGAGGCTCTGTCTTTATTCCAATACCATGCTGTTTTGATAACTATTGCTTTGTAGTACAGTTTAAAGTTGGGGAAAGTAATGTCTCCCATATTTCTTTAGCTATTCGACTGCTTTAGCTATTCGAGGGTGTTTATTGTTCCAAATAAATTTTATAAGTGTTTATTTTTATATTTATATTATATATGTATAATATATATTAATATTATAATAATATATGTACTATAATATATCATTACATATTATATATAATATTAATATATAAACATATATAATGACTATTTATCTGTCTATCATCTATCTATCTATCTATCTATCTATCTATCTCTATCTATCTATCTATCTATCTATCTATCTATCTATCTATCTATCTATCTATCTATCTATCTATCTATAAGAACTATGGTTAGGCAAGGTTGCTAACTAGGTTGACCTGCTACACTTGTTTTTGTTTAATTTGTTTAAGGCTTTGGCTATTGTGAATATTGCTGCAGGTAATATAGGAGTGTAAATATTGTTTTTTTCTCCCTTTATGATTTTAGGCCCTTGGGGTATATTTCAAGAACTGGAGCTGCTGAGTGAAAAGAAAATTTAATTCTTTTTTTTTTAAATATCCATATTGTTTTCCAGAAATCCTATACCAGTTGACATTCCCACTAGCAAGAAACACATTTCTTTTAAATAAATTTTATATTCTTTATAAAAAATTTAGTCACAGTAAATTTACAAACTTATTTATGGTTTGGTTTAAAGCAGCATTTTTCAGCCACTATGCCATGGCACACTAAATTGCCATGAGATATTGTATTGTATGAGATATTGTATTGTGTGCTGTGGGAAAAATTTCAATTTCATCCAAAACATGTGGCTTCGACTCACAAATAGACCAATTATTAGATCACTTCATAATAAAGTAATTATACAATAATTTCTTTGTGTTTATTTCAGTAATTCAAGAGAATTACTTTATATATTGTCGATATAGGCACACCACTAAAATTTTTTAACATTTTCTAATGGTTGTGTGCCTCATGATTTTTTTTTCATAAAAAGAGTGTGCCTTTGTACAAAATGGTTGAAGAACACTGATTTAAAGCATATGATATTTCAACACCAATCCTTTCATCAGTGTCCACTACCAATTTGCCTTCCACTAACCAGTTTGCTTCTACAAAAGGTGATATGTGAGTGTACATATATATATTTTAATCTGTGATTTACACAGTGATATAAGTGATGTGATAAGGTTTCATACATAACACTAAACCTTTTATCACCGCCTCCTTCTCATGTTAAACACTTTCCTCTACCATAGACATTTCTCCCATCCTGTTCTATCCCTGAACTCCCTCATGTGGCATGTTTCCTATTGAATACCAATTCTCATATTCTCTATTTCAATTGTCTTTGGGTATTCTTAGTCCACCACTATATTCTTTATATCAAGCATACGAAATAGAACACTTTAAACTTTTTGACTTAAACATTTGACTTTTTATAATGGACTTTTTATAATTGACTTTTTATAATGAAAAATCTATAGAAAAGAAGTAAGATATAAAAATTAAGAGCAGAACAAGTTTACAAGTCGTACATACTCCAATTATTTGACTTCAGGAACTATAAAGTTCTAGAAAAAATATCTTGATTCCTGAAATGATGGTATTGTACAACAGAAAATTGTGTATCTACCATTAGATTAATAGTTTAAGATATATTGGCTAGTGTTCTTGTCTAGTCAAATTGAAGATTCCTTTAAAAGAGCAGCCTATCAAGTTGATTTTACATAAAAGCGTATTGTCTTTGGAAAACAAAGCATTCAAAAGATAGTTTGTAAAAGCCAAATATCAAGTGACCTCATTCATATGTGGAATATGGAACCAGAGCAAAAGAAACAAATGAAAATAAATCTGTGGACTCAATGCAGCACTGAGATTATAAAAAAAAAAATAGAAGTGAGGTTACTCAAAAGGAGCTGAGTTTGGAAACAAACAAACTATGGTAGAGGATTATTAGTATTTTGGTAGTAGATAAAATGTTTTAAAAAGATGTGAAAATGTACCCCTAAAACATAGTCATAAGCACATGTTAATTTAATAAAAATACATAAGGTTAAGAGCAATTTAATTATATCCATAGATATAATAAATAATTCAAAAACATGAAACACAACAAAAGATAATCCAATATAAGGTAAATAAAATACTAAATAATATTAGTAGAAATAAACTATTACCATCAGCAAAGAGTTAATGGAAAGACAGAATGAGTAAAATGATAAGCTTTCCTATTTTTTAAATATGTGATGAGTTAAAGATGAATAAAAAAGTTAAAGAAACATCATTAGTTTATTTTTCTCAACTATAATTATTTCTATTAAATTGAATTTTATAGGATATATCTGCTATGGTTTATAAGTTGTCTATAAGTTACAAAGTTTTACATTTGTTTGTTTTAAATCAAAGATACCTGCTTCTAATATTTTGAACAACAAAAATTATGCTCCATAGTTTGATAGACAAATTCTTTATAGCTTATAAATCATAACAATTGACATAGCCCATTCTTTCTTTTACAAGTAATAAATGATTTCTAAACTCCATTTTCATCCAGATATCTCACCTCTTTTTTTCAATTACTCACATCATAAATCTTTTTTTTTAATTTTTTTGGGTCATATCCTGTGGTGATTAAGGATCAATCTTGGTTGGCTTGGTGGAGTTATAGGAGTTGAATGTTTTGGTTGCATGTAAGGCAAATGTCCTACCCACTGTGCTATAGTTCTGGTAAAAACATCACAATATTTTTTACCTATCCCAAACATATTGGAATATATGTTATTAGGATAAAAGTCTTTAATGAAGTGAATTTATTATTATATAAAGAAATGCAGTATTTTATTATTAAAATTAAAAATATCTACTAGAAAAATTCCTTATTTAGCTACATCCATTAAATTTGTATGACATATAAATAGCATAAGACATTGGACATACCTAAATGTAGTTTTATACATTTTATTTAGCAGACATATCAATCTAGATGTTTCTAGCACCAAACTGATAATGAAATTTAAGTGTCTTAGATTAGAAACCTACTTATCCCAAAAATTGTATGATAAGCTGTTTCAATATTTTTTCTATAAAATGGGAATTGAGCCAAGATATGTTCATAAGAGTTCTTCTATTAATAATAACATATTCACAAAAACTTTCCATGGTACTGATGTATCAAAAAAAGTTAATACACTTTAAGTATTGTTATTGATGGTAACTATAACATTGGACAGTGTGTTCATTTAATTTCAGATGTTAGAAGTAGCCTAAAAGGACCATTATCTTTTTGTTTTTCCTTTTCAGTTTTTGTGCCACACATAGAGGTAGTCAGGGTTCATTCCTGGTTTTGCACGCAAGGATAACTCCTGACAAGTTAAAAGATCATATGGATGCCAGGTTGGAAATCAAGTTGCAAGACAAGTGCACCCACTTACTGTTCTATTCATCTGACTCAATGAGCCATTATACATTTCTATTTTTGTGAAAATACTCAATAAATTATGTCTAGATAAGTTCATCTGTTTGAATGATTCCAGTCATTATTAGAAACCCAATGATATTTCTTCAGGGTCATATTCTTTTAAGCTTATTTATAAATATGAGTTCACATGGGATCTCAGACATAGCTATAACTACTAAGTATTAGGAGTGTGGGATAGACTGTTGCCAATAATTAGTATAAAATTATGAATTAAAATATTTCCCTAAGCTGTATTGTCACTTAAATTGCTTTAAAATGTTAAAACAATGGGTTAGTATTAAAATCAATATATGCAGGATTTTAACATTTCAAAGAATTACAACTGAAGGTCAATTTAATACTTCTTGGAACAAGTGTCTAAAACTATGTATTACTAATTATAACAAAAATGTGCCCAGAACTTTCCATGTGCCAATTGATATACATGAATCACCTTATTAGACATTAATTTCAGATCTATGAGGACATTGCATTTGTGCATTAATATATTAAGAAAATAAGACAGAGAGACTATATAGATCAAAGAACAAAGTCTAAATGGAAGACATTAAGCCCTAGACATGAGCCCATGTATTTCTAGTTTCTGTCATATTTAAAATCAAGTTTCCTCCATATTTATCTTGGAACAAATTTAAGATCATTCCTCAAATTGTATTGATCTATAATAGATTAAGGGAAGCCTTAACTAAGCTAACTTCATTCAGTTGATTTTTTTTAAATTATTACATTTATATGTCATAAGCCATAAGAATCATAGGCATGGTTAAAATGGGAAGGACAGATAGAATAATTTCTAGTTTATTCATTAATTTGCATTAGGGAAGTACTAGAGATATAACTCTATAAATGTCTCAGAGTTTAGTATATATTAATAAAGGGAAGTTTACTCTATATACCTGATACTGGAAGTAATTTTTCTGAATTATTAATAAAGTCCAATAAAATTTTACTCCAATAAAGTCTTTGTTCAGTACCATTAACATGCAGAGATGGCATTCTTTCTTTTTGCTTGTTTGTGTGTATGTTTTGCTTGTGTGTGTTCAGTATCCATAACCAACATATCATACTGTTGAATGACAAATATTTGTAAAGTGAAAGATCTTTTTCTATTATATATCCATGCATTATTCAGATGAATAGTCATTATTTAAATAACCTTTGATTTATGAGCAGTGACATAGAGCCAATTTATTTTATATTTAAGAAGAAAAGGGAGGGGAAATAGATTTCTATGCACTGAATTTTCATTTAGCTCATAAATCTAGCTTGCTATATTTGAATAAACAGCCACATGGTGTATTTTGGGAGAAAATAGCATGTAAAGTTTATTAAATTTGCAGTTTCTTTGTGTTCAGGTGTAGTTGCTCTAAATAATTTTTCCTGCAGCAGAAAGTGTAAGTACTTTGCTTTTATACATGGCAGAGCAAATGCAATGGAAATTTTAGTGTTTTAACAGGAAAAGTAGACATCTTAAGATGGACATCTTAAGAACATTATTATATACCTTTAGTTATGACACTTGAAGATATTTTCAAATTAATTTTACAGGGAGATTAATTTTTTCACTTATGAAGTTGATGACCAAAGTAAGTACATTATTTGGATGTTTTTAGGAATATAAACTTGGATAAAATTATCATTAAATTACAAACCACATATTTGTAAAATATAGTATTAATGTATATTAAATGCTCTATTATACAAAAAGAAGTTTGAAAATATTTACATAAAACTAAAAAAGTTTGCAATAATATTGTATTTTCCGGCATAAGACGACCACCTACTTTTCCTGTTAAAATATAGGACTTGGGCTATATTCGCTGTATAAAACTACCTCTCTTTTAATTAAAACACACCAAATGGAAATGAAAAAACATAAGTGAAAAAGAGTAGAACCCTAAAGGTTAATAGTATATGCTTAATAAAGCTAGACTTTGGAGTGCCAACACTCATTTTACATTTGTCATTTGTAGTGAGCGACTGTGATTTTTTTATTTGTGATCTACATTGAGAGCAGAGAGAGGAGGCTCCTCCAAGAGCAACTGGCTAGGGTATAGTGCTTAATAGGATAGCTAAAGGGAGACAGAGCATCTCCTACTTGTCCCATAAAAGCTGAACAGAGGAATGAGCACTGGAAAGCCTTAACCTCAACAGCTGGATAAGATGCGGAACTCGGTAGCTAGCTCTTCTGTGTGCCCTGAAAGATGAATCAGGACAAGCAGAGGACTGAGAACCAGAAAGCCTCATACCCCGCAGCTGAATGGGATGCAGCGCTAGGTAACTTAGGTCCTCTGTGTGCCCTGAAAGATTAATCAGGACAAGGAGAGGACTGAGTGGTGACGTCTAGCAACAGGATGAAATGCAGTGGCAAGAGGGGATGGATCACTCTTCCCTGAAGCTGGAGTAAGTTTCAGCATGCCGTATACCGGTGTATAAGACTACCCCCGACTTTTAAAAAGTTTTTCATGGGTTAAAAAGTCGTCTTATATGCCGGAAATTATGGTATTTTCTCATTGTAAAATATCTTGCTTTAACTATATAAAGCAAATTTCTTTTATCTTTCTCTTTTTCTTTTTCTCTTTGACTCATTTTTAATCATTTAAGCGAGTAACAATCTTTATGTCTTAGTTATAAAACTATTTTTATTTATGGAAAATAAAATAAAAATTACACAAAGAAAATAAGTTACTAGCTAACACATAACTTAAAACTTAATACTATAGATTATCCCCTTTTCTCTGCTAACAAATAACAATATCCTGACATAATTTGAGAATGCATTGTCACTAATTTTAAGTGAAAAATTTATATCTAGACTTACAAATAGCTCTTCCAAGATTTCAATTACATTAACTCATAGAAAGTAATAGGTACAAAATATTTTACAGAGGTAATTTGATATTTTGGTGTTTTATCTGTCCTACAGTCCTCTAAGAATGTATGTTAAAATGAATCCTAATATAAACTTAATGACATCAGGATGGGACAGAAGCCACACAATTTAATATAAGTGATAATCTTAAAGGTGAAGACATCTTCATGTCAAGAAGAAGATAAAAAAGAAGAAAAAAGAAAACAAAGAAGCAAAAGAAGAAACAAGAATAAAGAAAAGAAGGATGAAGAGGGAAAAAAGAAGAAAGGAAGAAGAGGGTAGAAGAGGAAGAAAGATTAAGAAGAAAAAGAAGGAAAAAGAAAGAGAAAGGAGAAGTAAAGAAAAGAAGAAAAAAGAAAAAAGGTTAAAAATAAAAAGAAGTAGAAAGAAAAGGAGAAAGAAGAAAGAAGAAAAAAACAAGAACAAGAAGAGAAAAAGAAGTGTGGTGTTCAGGTTTATTGGCTCTGTCCTCGGGAATCACTACTAGTGATAAAAGGTTCTGGCAGTGGAACCAGGGTAAACTCTGTAAGCAGCCTATTCACTCTACTATCACTCTTGTTCTGGGAAGATGAAGAATGTAGTTAAGCTAGCTGTATGCTAGATGGCTTCCAAGAAACCCGAAGTGAGGAAGAGACAGAGAATGATTTTTCTTCTGGTTTTAGAGGGTGCTTGGTTTTAACTGGGATCTTGATTTAGGCTTTTAACTTTCAGAACTTTGAGACAAGTTACCCTGTTTTGTGTACTTTTTGTCTGTTTATTTTTGGATCACTTCCAGATGTGCCCTGGGGTTTAGTTCTAGCTCTGTGCTAAGGGATTTTTCTGAAGGGTTAGGTTGATCATATAGAATGCTGGACATTGAACCCAGGTTAACAGCATGTGAGGCTATCCCTCTGCTCACTGTACCATCTTTTTTCAGTACCTGTTTTATGTACTTTATTATAATTAAATTCAAATAACTATTCTTCTATAAAAAATAAAATATATTTTTCAGCCCTAAAATTTTTTGTTTTGTTTTCTCTTTTGGGTCACACTTACATGTGCTAGGCATGTACTCCTATCTCTGCGCTCAGGGAATCACACTTGGTTGTACATAGGGAGTTTATATGCACGGCCAGGGAAGAAATCTGGATTATCCGAGAACAAGGCACTTTAATCACTGTGAAGACAAATAATTTTATATTTTGTAGAAATTAATAAGTTGCTAATGTATTATCATAACATTGTAAAAATGTGTGAAAATTAGGTAATCAATTTTACAGAATTAGCTGTTTTACTTATGGACATATACTTTATTAATTGTAAGATACAGTTTTTGCTGCCTCCAAATAAAACAGTATTTTGTTTTAGTAAAATTTTATTGATTTCTCTGTTTGGGTGTGATTATTGAAATTGTTGTCCACAATTATACTTATTTTTTCCCTTCCTTTCTTTTCTTTCGTTATGTGCTATGCCATGTTTCTTATTTCAAGACCATGGTGTGTTTTGTGTTTGTTTGTTTGTTTGTTTTGTTTGTTTTTTGTTTGTTTTGTTTTTTGTCTGTTCTTTGTGGTGCTTATCGATATAGCTGGAGTCCTCACTGGATATTTGACACTTTTTTTGGTACTGGTGGAGTGTTCCTCCTTCTTTTTCTCCTTCATCTCCCAAATCGATGATGAGAGCCTCTAGAAGGATTCCACCCATTTTTGGGGTATTAGACTCTTACCCCAGTTTATTTATCTTTTTTTTTTTCAGGCAAAACCACGCAACTTGAACTAGCTAGTCCTGCCTACAGTTAGAGGGGGAGATAAGGGAGGCATCAAGACCAAACTGGTGCAAGACTACTAAGTAGTGGGTTGGATACAGAGGGGACCACATATTCTAGCCGCCCTGGGAGTGAGGGAAGAGGAAATGGGAGGTAGGACAAAAACGGAGGTGTAGAGAGCACAATCTGGTGATGAGAATCCCCCCTGATTTTATGTAAATATGTACCTAAAATGTTATTGTCAACAATATGTAAGCCACTATGATCAAAATAAAAATCAAAACAATAAAAAATGTATTGAGTCACTGTGAAATTCAGTTACGAAGTTATTCATGATTGAATTTCAGTCATACAATATCCAACATCCTTTCTTTTACAAGTGCACTTTTCCTGCTACAATTGTCCATAGTTTCCTTTTTATCCTCCATCCTGTCTGCCTTCTATGACAGACATTTTCCTTCTCTTTCTCTCTCTTTATCTCTCTCTCTATCTTCATTTTCCCTTTTAAATTGTGGTTTGCAATATGGTTTTTGAAGGGTGTCATATATACCATCTTTACCTCCTTTCATTCTAATCCAGAGTGATTATTTCTAACTATTAGTCATAGTGGTCCCTTTTCTGCCCTAAACAGTCTACCCCACACTTTGTGGCACATTCCTACTGTGGGCCAGTTTTCTTGCTACTCATTTCTATTGTTTTTAAGATATTTTGCCATATTCTTATTATTATTATTATTATTATTATTATTATTATTTTAATTCCACAAATTTGTACTCATTTTATGTCTATCACTATCCCTCTGACTCATTTTGCTCTGCATAATACTTTACATAACCACACATTTATAAGAAAATTTAATGACTTTATTTTTTTCTAACAGTTGTGTAGGATTCCATTGTGTTGATTACCAGTTTGTTTGTTTTTTTAATAAACTCATCTATTCATGTCACTTGGGGGTGTTTCCAGATTCTGGCTATTGTGACTGGTGCTGCGATAAACATAGATAGAAGTGTGGATGTATTTTCTATTTTTGGGTCCCTTGTATACCCAGGTGCAGAATTACTGGATCAAAGGGAGCTCAATTTCTAGTTTTTGAGGAACATCCACATTGTTTTGCAAATATACTGGACCAGTCTATATTCCCCCAGTAGTGAATGAGAGTCCCTTTCTCCCACATCTGTGCTAGCACTGATTGTCTTATACTTGATGTGCCAGTCTCTGTGGCATAAGATGATATTTCATCATATTTTCAATTTACATTCTTCTGAATGACTAATTATGTGGAGCATATTATTTTCTTTTTGACTATATTTCTTCTTTGAGGAAACATCTGTTCATCTCTCTTAATTTTTGGATGGGGTTCATTTTATTTATTGTTAAACTTTACTAGTGACTTCTATATCTTTAATATTAACCCCTTATCAGATATATGTTATGTGACTATTTGTTTCCATTCCATGGGCATTCTTTGCATCCTGGTTCTCAATTATTTTTCACTGCAGAAGCTTCTTAACTTAAAGTAGTCCCATTTGTTTATTCTTGCTTCTGTAGGATTCCAGAGTAGAAGGATGAGACCACACAACTGAAATAAAGTTTAATACTTTAATCAGTCTGCCATCAAGACCCCCAGCCTGGCCAGCCAGGGCCATCCCCCAAAGGAGATGAGCCCTGCCCAAGGTCATAAGGAAGCTTATATAGGGAAAGGATATAGGGAGGTTCCAGCTTTCTGATAATCCTTAAAATGATTGGCTCTTACCTAGGGGTACCTTCCTACTGCTCCCTTGTCCTTCCCTGATAGGCTACCTGGTATGGCCAGGTAGCTTGGGGCTGGGTCTATGGAAATTGGCTTGTGAAGACCTAATGTGTGGCTTATACCATGTGGCCCTTACAAAATGGCGTCTCTCCCTGCTCAGAACCTGAGAAGAAGCCAGCCATGTGGTCTTTACAAAATGGCATTCATCCTTGTTCAGAATTCAGATCCCAACAGCTTCTACTTGTTTGGTGAGTGGTATTTCATACTTGAAGATACCTTTATTTATTTTCTTTCTTTTTTTTTTTTTTTGGTTTGTTTTCTCGGGCCACACCCATTTGATGCTCAGGTGTTACTCCTGGCTAAGCGCTCAGAAATTGCCCCTGGCTTGGGGGTACCATATGGGACGCTGGGGGATCGAACCGCGGTCCTTCCTTGCTAGCGCTTGCAAGGCAGACACCTTACCTCTAGCGCCACCTCCCCGGCCCCCTTTATTTTCAGTGTAATAGATAGTTCTGCCTCCATGTTTCTCTATATACCTTAAGTTTTCATCAAAA